>NW_020664463.1:1145574-1248205 GCF_002925995.2 Terrapene triunguis | reverse complement strand
ATAATACCCTTCTTGAATTTTTTCATTTCCTTCAGAGACGATCTGTCACATTGACACAGCTATTAAGCAACTGATGTAAAACAGGAAGATGGCGAAGCATCTTGGTTTTTCTTCTCTATTTAACAGTTCTCTGATTGGCTTGCTGGATAATCACTTCTCTTCCCCATTCAAACAGTGTTTGGGGGAATGTTCTATTAATAGACACATTTGCATAAGTTCTTGGAGGAAAAAAGGTTGCCCAACTGTTAGGGAAAAAAATAGTGTGCGGGTCAATTAGAACTAAAAATCTTGACTGCTGTCATTCTGTGTAGAACATTCAGAGCCACTGGATTTGGATGTGTTTTAGATGGGTGCAGAAGATGCTTTCTTTCTCTACTTGATTCCAGAAAGCAGCAGTTCTCCTCAAACTTCTTTGGCCTGGCTCACCATCCCCAAAAAACTATCCTATAGTCCACTATATCCCACACTCCCTTGCAGCTGCAAAGGATTGTGAGTTGGCTTCATGATGAGAAACCAGGGGCTTTTTGTTGTTGCTGCTGCCGCCTGGTTGGGAGGTGTGCTTGCTGAGGGGATGATGGGTCCTGGGTAGAAATAGTGGTAGGAGGGTTGATGCTGTAATGGGGTGGAAAGCTAACTGCAGGGTTGGGGGGCTCCTGGTGTGATATAGGGGCGTTGGTTCTGGTGAGGAGCTGAAGTGCAGAGACTGGCTACTGAATTTTGGTATTTCTTGCCCCCCAAACCTACCATCATCAGATCTTAGATCTTGGCCTAGCTTTCAGAAGTCTGTACACCTGGCTCTCTAGGTAACCTGATGGACTGCTTTCCCTGCCTTGCAGCTCAGTGCCACATAGGCAGCAAGGAGGAGAGGGGAGAATGAGAGCTGCCCTGGGAATGGGTGGGGTGGGAAAGATGCAGTATCAGTAAATGGAAGGAGTGGAAGGAATGAGCTGTTCCTTCCCTCTCCTGCCTAGACTCCTGCTGGGCTTAAGGGCTGTGGGATTTTTCTTCATGTTTTTTCCCTCCTCTAATTGGTGAGGCACAACCCAATGGGTGTTCTTTATCACCCCACTTCCAGGTGGCTATGGAATACTGCCAAAAAAGGAGTGTCATTGCAGGTATGTTAAGAACAGAAGCCATGTCTTTGTGATACACATCAGTCTTGCACTTCTCTCCCCCACAATGAGACAATAAAGAGGAGTACCACAAACTCTATGTCCCAGGTGCACGTGTGTGCATTTTATAACTCTAATCAGTACCAGGGGGGCCAAACCTCTGCAGTGAAAATGAGAAAATAAGTAGGGATAGATCTGAAGCACCCTGAACACTGTGGGAGGCTGGAGATGATGGAGTTCAAAGTAATGTAATATACACCATCATGTGCCAGCAATGCCCCTCTGCTACGTACATCAGCCAAACTGGACAGTCTCTACGTAAAAGGATAAATGGATACAAGTCAGATATTAGGAATGGCAATATACAAAAACCTGTAGGAGAACACTTCAATCTCCCTGGACACACAATACCAGATTTAAAGGTAGCCATCCTGCAGCAAAAAAACTTCAGGACCAGACTTCAAAGAGAAACCGCTGAGCTTCAGTTCATTTGCAAATTTGACACCATCAGCTCAGGATTAAACAAAGACTGTGAATGGCTAGCCAACTACAAAAGCAGTTTCTCCTCCCTTGGTGTTCACACCTCAACTGCTAGAAGAGGGCCTCATCCTCCCTGACTGAACTAACCTCGTTATCTCTAGACTGATTCTTGCCTTCATATTTATATCTGCCTCTGGAAATTTCCACTACATTCATCTGACGAAGTGGGTAATCACCTATGAAAGCTTATGCTTCAATACGTCTGTTAGTCTATAAGGTGCCACAGGACTCTTTGTCGCTTTTTACAGATCCAGACTAACACGTCTACCCTTATGATATTGGAGTTCAAAGTCTGATTTCTGATCCTGTTTTCTATAACAAGTTAAATCAAAACCTTGAATCCGTGACACCCTTACATTTTGGGAGTTAGAAATATGGATCTGAATTTTCCTGTTCAAGCCTCTCTCTAAAAATTAGTCATGGCCCTTAAACTGATTACCTTAAAACAGAGCTGGGCCTGAGCCCTTAAATTTTGGAACTTTACCCAGGTTGGGGAAGTTTGGATTCTCGGGACTAGATTCTCGGTTGTTCTCCAGCCTGTGTCATCATTTATACCAGTGCAAAATGCTATCAAATCAGAATGGCCATGAGATTTGCACACTCTTTGCACTGGTATAAATGACGAAACAAAGTGCAGGGCAACAAAGAATCTAGTCTCAGGTTTTTGGTCAGTTTCACTGCAGAGACAGAGCATAGAAACATAGATTTGGATCCACATTCAAACTTCCTCAAAGTTCAGGAGGCACAGGGAGGTTTGGATCTGAGGTTTCCAGTCAGGCCCTTCTATCTTTATTTCAGGGATGGTCTTGGCAATTGTCATCAATAAATGATAAAAACCTGACCTCTAGTGGTTGTAACTAACAGATACAGTGTCAGCTTTAAGGTGCAATATTGAAAGAAAAAGAGTGTAGCAGTTTAGAAGCCTTTCTTAGCATAGTTGTCCAATGTTGATACAGTTTTCCCAAGAATATTTAAAGCAGAGGGCATGATCCTGTTCTCAGTCACACTAGTTTTACACAAGCAGTATTACCAACCCCAAGTTTTCAAAAACCATGAAAAACATATACATTGGGCATTCCTTTTATTTACTGTCTGATGTTGCCACGGTTAGAGTTCACATTTTCAAACTTTTCTCCGCAGCCATAAGGGCTAGAAACTTACTTTTTAAAAAACTGAAAGCTGGGATTGTCAGGCAATAGCCTGATTGCAGGAGCTTGAGGCTTTAAGAAACACACCAACCATTGTGACAGTTGGCAAGACTGCCACTGGTGGAACTTCATTAACCTCAGAAGAGTTACGCTCCATTTGCCCCAATATAAGTGAGCTCAGAGTCAGGTCCCTAGTTTTTATGCCTGTTAAATCTTCTTTACCTGGAAGTCTGGAGAGATAAGTATAATAGAATTATGCACATTCCGCCAGGGGATCTCAGAGGGCTCACAGATCATTTCTTACACCTCGTCTGTGAGGTCAGGGAGTATTATCCTCATTTAATAGATGGGGAACTGACAACAGACTAAGGCACAGAGAGTTAAAAGGTTAGATCCTCCACTGGTTTTAAATGGGTGCAGCTCCATTTATTTCAATGGAAATTTACCTATTTACACACCAGCTGAGAATCTGGCTTCATGTTTTCCAAAGCTTGGGGAGGCACAAACAGCAAGGTTTTGAAAGTTTCAGTGGGTGGCCCTCCAGTGGAGGCAGTGTGAGCATCCAACACACAGAGTAGATTTTCAAAGCACAGAAATGTCCCACATTCCGCTTTGGAAAAACAATAACTTAACTTTGAGTGCTCAAAACCAGAGAGTTAGTGATCTGCAGAGCACCCACAGGAGACCCTCTGAAAAATCCCCTGCATGTGTGACCTACCTAAGATCTTTAAACTGGGGGCCTAATTCTCCCCTGCTTTGTGTAATCACTTATAGCAAAGTGAGAGTAAAAACATAGCCATTTTGAGCTGGCAGTGCCTTATGTTCACTTTACATAAGTGTAAATGATCACATCTAGTGCAACACAGTAGAGAATTTGGGCTTCAACATATACATCAGTGCCCATACACTCGCTGAGGTTCAGGCTGGTTTGGTTAGAAACACTAAAAGGGAATCTGGCTACATTAATTGGAGATGTACTAAAACCAGATCCACTTTGTACAGCTGGTCCCTATCTCTGTGATAAGCAGCTCGTGTGCAGAGTGCAGGAGAACCACATGGTCCATAGTGAACACTGGGTTTGCTCCAGCTCATCTCCCAGTCTCTTTGCTGAGAGGAAGGTTTTAAGAGTGGCTATTTGGGAAGCAAGGTGGGAAGAAGGTCTTTAGGATGGCTAGGCTTCACAGTCAGTTGCGAGAAAGGACTGGGGAGTGTTTCTGTTTACTTTTTGATTATGCGGTTTTATTTTTTAATTACAGGCAAGAGTCCTTGAGAAAAAGATGTTGCTGAATGAAACTTTTTCTCTTTTCCTTTTCATTTGTTCCAGCTTGCAGGGTCAAACCGAACCAAAAGCTAATCACCCTTGAAATATGGGGAAATTCGTGCGTCTCTCCATCTGTGCTGTTTTGGTGTTGGAGGGAAGTGATCCCCTATATACAGTGGGCTGTATTCATTGGTATGCTCAGCTGCTTTGCACTGCTCCCAAGAAACGAGGGTCCAGATTTTTAAAAGGTATTTTCAGCACCCAATTCTTATTGATTTCAATGGGAATTAGGCACCTAAATACCTTTAAAAATCTGGCCCTAAATATCTATAAACCCAGTGCAGCCAAACAGATGCTCCAAGTCTATGGTTTGCTTTGTGTTGCTTTGACAGGGCAAGAGCAGACGAAGTGGTATCAGTGACTCTTGCCCAGTCTGCATGTTGAGGTGCAAAGTGATTTGGGGTCATTCAGGATAAGGAGGCAATATAAAAATGGAAGTTGTTTTGTGCTGGGACTTTGTTTGTTGTTGTTTTTTTTAAATGCGGACTTCTGTGAAGGCTGCCTGCGAGAGCGCGCGTGTGTGTGTGTGTGTGCGTGCACACACACACTTTCAATTTTAGTGCCCCTGGGATCCAGGGATTAATAATATTTTGGACTTTTAATGAACTCCTGGATAGCAGTGTGCAGTACAGACATTAATGAATTAGGCCTCACTACACCCCTGTGAAGTAAAGTATGTATTATTCCCAGGTCCATATGAAGAACCTGAAACACCGATTTAGGTACAAATTACCAAAAGCCTTTAATTTTGAGCACCTCCTATGTGTTGCGTGTCTAATTTTAAACACTTAGGGTATGTCTACACTACAATAAAAGACCCGCAGCATGGACACAGCTGGCCTGCAGCTGATTGTGGGGCTATAAAGCAGCAGTGCAGATGTTCAGGCTCAGGCTGGAGCCTGGCCTCTGAGCACCTGTGCGGGGAATGGATCTCCGAGCCCGGGCTCCAGTCTGAACCCAAATGTCTACACTGCAGTTTTAGCCGTGTAAGCCCAAGTCGCTGACCTGGGCTCTGCGACTCGGTGCCACTTTTTTTTTATAGCAGTATAAACATAACCTTTGGGTCAATTTTCAGGGATGCTGAGCATGTCCCATAGACTTCATTTGGAGTCAAGACAATCTAGGGTTGAAAACCTCGTCCCACTGAATTCTGTAGGAGCGTTGCCATTGAGTTTGATGGAGCAGAATTTCACCGTAGCTGTCTAAAGTTTGGCACCCCAAACATGAGGCACCCAAAATAAAGGCTACTTTTGAAAATGACCCACTTAAGGTGTCTCAGACATTTTGGAGAAGAGTCTGATCTTCTGAGAATCAGTCCTGTGCTTTAGGCACAAAACTACCTCTTCTTCCTCTAGCACAGATAAAGAATAGCCTATATTAAAGTGTGACAACCTCACACCTGGACATTATCTGAAATAAATCCTTCCTATGCCCAAGCAAATGGATTAATTTTTCTGCAAATGGAAAGTTCCCAGATGAAGCATGGAAGAATATGATACCACCACATTTGGCAGGAGTAGTTCATCACAGCTGCCCAATGCGGAGTAATCTACCACTTGGAACAGATTCACAGGATTTCTAATCCCAGATCTCTCTGGCTCCCTCAAAAACACCAAGGAGAGACTGTAGGACTGACCTTTGCCAAGGTAAACCGCCTTTACTGTTCTTTGTGCAAAACTAAAATGTTAAAGGCATGAAATAAAGAGTGGTGGAGTCTAGAAGTGATTTATCTAAACTGTATTTGTTGTGTTTTCTCTTAAATATCAAACAGAAGAACTAGGGCAGAACACCCAAAATCTTCCATATTAACCAGCCCTAACAGAATATTTCCCCCTCCATCAGCAAGCCAGAAATAATAGTCTTTTTTGTCAAAGAATGGTTACAGGGACGTGCAATATAAATAATATGTTCCATTTTCTGAATCATGTAAATGATGATGCTACTTGAAGGAGTCAAATATTTCCAAATACCATTCAGAAAACACCTGGCTATTGGTATTCAGGAGCCAGATTAACACCCACACATACATTTTTGTGGAAATGCCTATGGGATAGGACTGGTGTGGGGAAGGAAAACTCCACAGAATGAAACATTCCATCCAGTGGGAGAGCCTGGGGGAATCACAGATTGTGGAGGCCGCACTGCCTCCCAACATCAACGCATTTCAGGGATCTATGTGGAAGGGAGCTCCCTTCTGCAAAAACAGTTATTCTCACGCGTCCCATCCAACTAAGCAGGATTGCTATTGCCATTGACAAGGTCCATCTATGGCTGTTCCTCACACTTTAGTTCATAGAGAGCTCCATTTTGCATAGACCCTTGGGGGATAATCCAGTCTCACGTTACCAACCCTATCTCCCCCACCTTCATAGTGGGATTTGTGCCAACACCAGTAATTAGACAAACCCCAAGATTTCACAAGCTACAGTTCAAGGCACTTCTGGGATTCAAAGTTTCCAGAGCAGCAGCAGGGTAGCAATATTAGAAGATGCAGAGATAGCCTCCATTACCTTATCCTCGCCCTACTCCTCAAGATATCAGTAGTAAAGGAGGACAGTGGGAGAATGAACTGTCCTGGGAAGTCCCTCCAGTCAAGACACATTTTACTTGTTTATTTGATGTATATGTTACAGACACACAGGTAAATGATGCAAGATTTCACTTCAATGGATTTATTGCTCTTGTAAAAATTACAGTGCGGCTCTTCAAGTGAGAAAACATTTGTCATCTTTTTGTGTGTGTGTGTGGGGGGGGGGGGAGAGATTTGGAACCAGTCCAAGCCACAGAGTTCAGATCCAGAAGGGAACTTTTCAAAAGTTTGAAAGGTTCTGGTCTGGACCAACAGAGGTCAGCTGCAAAGCTTGGGTTCTCACTCCAAAGTCCGGGTGTGTTTGGACCAATTACAGGGGAACAATTATGGGACAATAGTGCTCTCTCATGTTGTTCTGGATAGGCTCTACTTACTGCCTCTTCGGGTGAGATACTGCCTCTCCTAATCACCTTGAGTAGACCCTTGTTTGGAGAGTAGTCCCACTGAAGTGAATGGGACTACTCTCAGCATACCAATCAAGGTGAGTATATTATAGCCCTTATTAAATAAAAAGAGCGAGGTATGTGCCTATACTTTTGAGCTAAGGAAAGTATTGAATCTGCCCTAATAGCCAAGAGAGGGAAACTACATACAATTAACCAGGCAAACAAACACATTCTCACCCAGTTTCACAATCTGTGGTGTGGAGGTGTTGCTGCCTCTCTCAGTACAAGCAGTCACTGAAAGGTTGTAGATGTCTCCCGGAGGCAGGCTCAGAACTGCAGTCATCACATTCCGTGTCACCTACAATGATCATTGGTACCAAGTATTAAATATTATACAAATAAGAGAGCCTGTTTGAAGAAATAAATCAAGCACTTAATGCACTCTGGACAAACTTCTAATCATCAGTATAAATCACTTCTGCATACTCTGCACTCGTTATATGTTCTAATTCCCAATGACATTGATGGATGCAAGACACAAGTTCAATAGAATGTCACAGTGCAGAGAGAAGTAAATTTTACAGTATATTTCCTATTGGTTGAAACAAACACAGCTAGTGAAAGATTTTTAAAAAACAACTTTGAGGGGACTTTTTAAATCTGGATTTTGCAAGTTACATCAAACTTTTGAATAACTCTAACCAAACCACAGATCAGAGCACCCTGGAACTTTGGGTATTTGAAAATCAGTTTGGAATCTCTAGGAATAATATAAAAGTTAGGGATGGGTGAGCCTGTACAGCTATAACCCAAGATCATGCCTCTAGATTTGCATGGGAGGATCCTTGCACCCATTTGGAACCCTGCTGACTTCACTGAGACTCCGCATAGGTCTACATGCGGAGAGTGGATTGCAGGCTTAGGCCATAGGAAGAACTGACTTGAGCCATGCCCAGAATTCAAATTGAACCTGGAGCTGAATGTGCTTTGAGGTTCAAAAAGAGTGTGAATAACTATTGCTCTATTATTTTTAATGTCCAAGCACCTCTCCCATTTCCCAGTTGCCACTGAAACCGGAAGCAGAGTTGATGACATGCCATCAGAAAGGTTGTTCCCATCGCATTTCTACCCCAGCTACAAGCAATGCACATCAGAAACCTCATGATAGTACCCATCCTCAACCAATTGTGTAATCATAACCACCTGGAGAAAGAATATGTAAATTATATTGCCTGCAACTAAAAAGGAAACACAGGCATGTTTTTGGGTTAAGTCACTAGTAATTAAAAATTGAAGGAACATGTCAGGTCAGAAATCATATAATTCATTTATTTTAAGAAATATTACTTGTTTTACTGATAGCACTTTATATTATTAAAACTGTGGTTACATTTTTAAATTCTCACTTAATTTTACCACATTTGGTGTTATTGGTTTCCGTTGTGCACATTAAAATGAGCCTGCTTGGAGTAGCTTTCTATTTGCAAGAGTAGATCATACAAGGTGCTAGTCAGCCACAATTCCCAATTCATTTTATGGGTATAATAGGTGCTCAGCACCTCAACATATCAGACACCGAATGGTTGTTTCACTTACTAATTCTCATGATCGATCTCAATGCTTCTAGTCTGGGGTAGCAAAAACGGAAGGGAAATATTTTATTTTTAAATCATGAAACAAATCCATTATGTTGGGTGAGATTTACCCCTGTTCCGAGAGCCAGAACAAAGTCTATGCACTACTCAAGTCCCACCTAAGGTATGTCTTCACTGCTCAGTTAACCCAGGGTCCTACCCAAGTTCAAACCCAATCTCCACCACCACCACTCTCCACACGCAAACATCTCTGACTTGGGTTTGGAAATGCTGAAAGCCTAGGCTAGCTGATCCAGCTGGGATATGCCTCAGCGCTGGTTTAACTCAGGCTGGAACCTGCCCACTTTGCAGTGAGGATGCAGGCTAAATCATTTAAGTGTGGATAGTCCTCCAATGTCCTTCCCACAATTCCCATAGAAGAACAGACAAGTTCTCCTGAAATTGATATAACTGACGGGAAACTCATTCTTTCTTTAAAAAAAAAAACCCAAGAACTACTTTATTTTGAAGTCTTAAATGGGTTAAAGGGTGCATCGCCCTTATACTGGCTCTCTGCAAAGGGGTACATTTAACCCACTAGGATTTGCGGAAGCTTAATCGACCTGACCATAGTTTGTAATATGAAGTTTGTGTATTGAACATGACAACTTTTTTTTAAAACATTAGAAAGAACAAATGCGCAATCATGAAGCTTTAAAAATCCTATTAAGACTTACGCTCTTTTTGATTTTTTTCTTGCCTTCAGCAATGACCATCCAGTGCAGCATCCTGGAATGAGACAGGTTGGTCCCATCATCTCCATATGTCCAACTGACATACAGCAGATTGTTGAAATATTCTACTGAGGTGATCTCTGGTGACACTGGGGCTGGGGAGAAGAAGAAAAAGATGTTACAAACAAGATCTAACTTAATATATAATTAAGTCCAAAAATTAACCTTGGCTACTCACTGCCAAAGGGATTTTATTGGGAGAAAGAGCTTAACAACAAAAATTAGACATGTATAAATAAGACTAGCACCTATAATTGCACTAGCTCTGCATTGCTTGCAGGTATAGTTGGTTGGAAAACTGAAAAGTTTCCACATAAGAAGTCTTAATTAAAAATCTCTCAGTTGAAAAATGTTGGAAGTTTCAAACCAATTTGAAACACAAGCTTTATTTCAACTCCACATTTAAAAATGAACCTAAACATTTAGTTTAAACTTAAAACTTTTCAACTTCTTTAAAAAAAAACGGAAATGAAATGACATTTTAAGTGAAAAATAAATGAAAATTTTCCTTTAGAATCTAGTTTTCTACTTAAAGCCATTTCATTTCAGTTTCTGCAAACAAAAGCCACCTTTAAAGTCAGAACAAAACTGCTCGGTTTGTTAAGAAATGTTGATTAGAAACAGAAATTTTCACTTTGAAATTTCCTGTGGGAAAACTGATTTTTTTTTAAATCAAAATTGCCATTTGCCTGCAAAACAAAAACAACTTTAGTTTTGAAAAAAACAACCCCCCCCCCATTTTCAATAGGACAACTTTCTGCACAAAAATGTTGACCAACTCTATTCCCACGCAAAAGGCCAGCACAAAGCCTGTGCATCACTTAAGTCCTCAAAATAAACTTTATGGGAAAATTAAGTGGAGTAGAGGCAGTGAGGTGAACTCCAATGATGCCTTAAAACCACAACTGAGCCCACAGTGACTTCAATGACATTGTGTGGGTACAACAGAGTAGCATATTATTCAGCGTGCATAGTATATTTTTTGGGAACTACATGATGAAAAAACCGAGTTCTTGCACTTTGTAAAGCCATTTAGACCCATGCAAAGGGAGTTCAGAGTGAGTTTAACACACTACCATTCTGATACAGTGCTTTTTACACTCATTTCATATAGGTGTGAATGTCTACACAAGGCACAAGGCTGTGGAGAATCAGAATCTAGACTATTTTTTAAGTGGCCACAGGATGTCACTGTTGCTGTCACAAACGTAGCTGAGCATATACATTTTATCTTGCATTTGAACTTTTGACTCTAAGAGGAGGACAAAGGTTTTTGAAGTGGAAATTTAGGATGGTAGCAAACACAATTTTAAGCAATTTTAATAGTATTTATTATAGCACTTCTAACAAGTCCCTCTCGAAACCCACTTCTTCCATGATGCCCACAACAAATGAATTTAAGACATCCCCCCACTCTGGATTGCCCAGTGCATCCTATTTTTATGTCTATCTGTCTGAGTACAAGCTTTCCTAGGGAGGAACTGTCTCTACTTGTGTAATGAGCAATCTGAGTGCATTATTGAAATGAAATAAATGAATAATAATGGTAATAATTCTCTCCTAGTTCTCTCTCAGCATGGACAAGATCATTTGTTTCTTTTTTTGTGTGCATTCAAAATGTTAACAGATTTATAATGAAGAGGAAGCAAGATATGTAAAAAATAAACACACAAGAAAGAGAGGAAATGGAAACTACAAGCATCCATATGAAGGAACAAAGGACAACTTCTAAATAAGAACAGACATGACTATACTCAAACACATGGTGGTCCAACCATCTTAGACCTATACATGCTGCACTTTATCATGATATTTATTACTAACTAGCTTCAAAGTGCATTCTGTCCTCCAGCTAGATAAACAGCTTTATATTTTAATATGAATGTTTTTGTTTGTATTTTTAAATCCCACTGTTTATAGCAGGTGCCATTAAAACCTCATTAGTTCCCTACTTTGCAGTGTTTGTGGTGTCACAATGTCGCATATAGTAAATACAGCAGGGTATCACAGTTGCTGCAGGTGCCTGGGGTGCTGAATGAGGGGGGTTATAAGTGGTGCATTTACTTATATACATTCTTGAAGCCTTACAACTTGTCCTCTCCAACAGGGGACTTCAGACCAGAGGTTGCTGGAAAGATCTATGTCATCTAGTCATGTTGTATTCTTTTTACATTCCAGCTGCAGTAGATCACTTAAACAGCAATCCTGCAATGAGCTCCATGCAGGCATTAATTTCAATTGGGGTCCACATAGATGCGGCACTGTCTGCATGGAGCCTGTTGCAGGATCTGGGCCCAAAACCTGTGATTATCTTTGTGTTTTGGTGTAAATGGTATGTTGAGATTTCCAGGCTACAAGGTTTAGCCTCTCAGCAATCAGAGAAGCACACAAGTTTGGTTGTAACAGCAGGAAAAGCAGAAAAGGAGAGGCTTTTTCTTTAGAACATCAGGCTCAAACTGTGCAGAGCAAGTAATATTGTTAATAAGGATACAGGAAAGGCAAAAGTGTTCAATAAATATTTCTGTTCTTTATTTGGAAAGAAGCAGGATAATGTATTCATATCACAGGAGGAGGAGGAAGTGCTTTCTAGTTCATTTGTAACTAAGGAGGATATTAAACTGCATCTACTAGGAATAAACATTTTTAAAGCATCAGACCCGTATAACTTGCACCCAAGAGTCCTAAAAAGAGTTGGCTGAGAAGATCTATGGCCCACTGATGTGAATTTTTAATAAATCTTGGAATACCAAGGAAATTCCAGAAGAGTGCTAATGTTGTGCCAATATTCAAAAAGGGCAAGCAGGATGACTGGGTAATTACAGACCTGTTAGCCTGACATCAATCCTGGGCAAAATAATGGAAAAGATAACATGGGATTCAAATTAATTAAGAATTAAAGGATAGGAATATAATTAATGTCAGTCAACATGGTTTTATGGAAAATAGGTCTTGTCGAACAAATCTGATTTCAATTTTTGTATGAGATTTCAGGTTTGGTTAATAAAGGTAACTGTATAGATACAACACACAGACTTTTGTAAAGGCATTTGACTTAGTACCACGTGACATTCTGATTAAAAATTAGCACTATACAGTATCATTAAATCACACATTAAATGGATTAACTGACATTTCCAAATGTAGCTGTCAATGGGGAAATCATCACTGAATGGGGGAGTTTCTAATGGGGCTCTGCAGAGATCAGTACTAAGCCCAACCCCATTCAACATTTTCATCAATGATTTGAAAGTAAATATACAATCACTGCTGACAAAATTTGCAGATGACACAAATACTGGCAGAGCATTAAATAATGATGAAAACAGGGCAGTCAGACAGAGTGATCTGGATTGCTTGGTAAACTGGGCCCACTCAAACAAAATGACGTTTAATATAGCCAAATGCAAAGTTATATATCTAGGAGCATGAATGCAGGCCGTACATACCTATGGCACAGGGTATCCTGGAAAGCTATAGCTCTGAAATGGATCTTGGGGTCCACGGTGTACAAACAACTCAAGACGTGTTCCCAGTGTCATGCTGTGACAAAAAGGACTAATACAATTCTTGATTGTATACATAGGGGAGTAGGAAGTAGGGAATGATTTTACCTCTGTATATGGCATTGGTGAGACTCATGTTGGAATATTGATTCTGGAATACATTTTAAAAGGACGTTGAAAAATTGAAAAGGGAGTGTACAGAAAAGAGCCACAAAAACGATGTGAGGGCTGGAGAAAATGCATTAAGTGAGAGACGTAAAGAGCTCGAGCTGTTTAGCTTATCAAAAAGAAGATTGAGGGCTGACTTGATTACATTGTACAAGGGAGAAAATAGCAGGTACTAAAGAGCTCTTTAATCTAGCGGAGAAAGACATAACAAGAACCAATGCCTGGAAGCTGAATGCAGACAAATTGAAATGAGAAATAAGGCACACATTTTTAACAGTGAGGGTGATTAACTGTTGGAACAAATGACCAAGGGAAATGGTGGATTCTCCATTTCTTGGAGTCTTCAGGTCAAGACTGGGTGCCTTTCTGGAGGATATGCTTTAGCCTAACACGAGTCATTGGGCTCAATACAGGGGTAACTGGATGAAATGCAATGTCTGATCTTCTGTATAATCACAGGCCAAGATGATCTAATGATTCCTTCTGGCCTTAAAACTCTCTGAATCTATGAACTCTATGAAAGTTCTTGATTTTGGAAAGCATCTAACTCAAGGGAGAGAGTATGCAAGAGGTTTATTCATTTGTTTCAGATTGTGTCCATGTCTACTAGATAAAAACTTGATCCATTTCTCCACTGAAGGCACTGGCAGTTTTTCCTTGTCATCAATGACAGCTGGACACAGCCCTATGACAGATGAAAATTTGTAGTAGCCCTTCCACGGCTGAGTTTTGTTGCATCTTCTGAAAACACCATATTGAAGAGTCCGGACCCCACTAGGGCACTTGCACTTTAAAATCTGTCCTTGAAGCACAGAACAAAGGTGCGGAGAGACATATTTCTTCCCTCATGCTTGGCTGAGTATATTATGTAGCAACCAAATGGTTAAAAAGTGACTTCATTACACTGACACAGAAAATGGGTGAGAAATGTTATCAAAGAGTATTCACAGGACTCTGGCAGTCACTATTAATTTTACAAGTCATATGCCCAAAAAATCATTGACAATAGAACGCAAAGCAGTTTGAGCAGATGTTTCAGGATGGGATTTTGCCATTGACTTCAGTGCAGCCAGGATTCAGTCATTATTTTTGTCTGACAGCTAAATCAGGCCTATCTATATTAGATCCCCTACAAGTGGTGCTCACTGAGCTGCCTCTGCAGCACCATCTCCACAACTCCCCCACCTAACCTCCAGTCCAAGCAGAAGTGCCTGAACAGTCGGGAGTGGATGGAAAATAGGTGGGCTGATTTTAGTGACAAATTTTTACTGCTCTTAGTGCCGCTAGGAGAAAATGGGTTCTAATCGATCTTGTGCAGGATCAGAATTATTCACTGCTTTCCCATCAGTTACACAGGTGCACTTGCTCTACACAATGGTGCTCTCCAGACTGTGCAGAGGACATCATTTTGCTTTACAAAATGGCATCCTCCATGTGGTGTGACCTCACATGCACTGAATGTGTGAGGTCAGCCCACATGGAGAATGCAATTTTGTAGAGTAAAATGGTGTCTTCCATGCAACGTGACTTTTCAAAAGTTCCAGAACACGGTGTTCTGGTGCATTCTGGCTCCACTGCACAGGAATTCCCGACATGCTTGTCCCTTCACTGTCCTCTGTCAGGCTGATCCAATCAGTAATGTGTTCCTGGTGCTATTTATTTATTTTTGCATTGCTTTCAGTGTATTTTACACTACTCTGCAAATGTTAAATTCTCATTGAAGAATGCTTTGCAGATTTCAAAATGTCACACGACTGCACACTGCAGAAGTTGTCTGGGAGAGCCAGAGGTTTGGGTATTGGGGTAGGAATCATTTGGGGTTTTTTACATCCAGGAAGCTAGGGGAAATCAGATTTGTTTTCAGTATCCAGGTGGCAATGGAGATTTTTTGGTCATGGGGAGAAAATGCATATTTTCCTTCCCTTCTCATTGCGTGAAAAGTTGATTTTGATGTGGTTTTAAATTTTGGAGGGGAAAAAAGGCATTTCCTTATTTCCCACCACAGCATCACTTGACAGCAGCTAGATAATTAGAGCTGGTTAGAAATTTATTTTCTCTTTCTGCAAAAAATCTTGCTGATTCCCCCCCGCCATCAACATTTTCTATAGGAAATATTTCGTTGGTTTCGGACAAACATCCAAAAGGAAAGCAGACATTTTCCATGAAAATTTTTGGTGTGTCAAAAATCCAATTTCCCCAGTTTTCAATTGGCACTATGGATGGCCCTCTGCTCCCCACCTTCAATATCTGCCACTACATCCAATCCATTAGCTTGATTTTTCTGCTAAATTGAACTTAGAGGTGTTAACAATGGAAGTTTGATGAGTATCAAACAACATTATTTCACTTCGGATCCTTTTAGTAGAAATATCAAACTAACATGCTTGTCATTGTTGGAGACAGTAGCAGGTACTGGCTCAGGGTATTGCAAGTCCCCCAAAGTAATTCAATTTTGCTTCTGCCATAATATAATTTTTGTTTCAGAGGAATAGTATCTTATTATTAATTATTTGTATTGTGATAACATGTTGAGGCCCCAACAGATAGAGCCCCATCATGCTTTACCACGTACACACAAATAGTAAAATATGTTCCTTGCACTGAAAGACTTACAATCTAAATAGACAAGACAGAATAAGGGTGGGAGCAGAAAAGAGAGGCACTGAGGGGGTCAAGTGATTTGTCACAGAACAAGTCAGTGGCAGAGGCATGAATAGAACCCAGGTCAAGTGAGCGTTGATCCATCCATTCCAATATTTTGGAAGCAAGATATTGAAATAGATGGACCAATGGACCATCCACTCCCATATCCTGCTTCCAAAAGTAGTCATTAACTGAAGCTCTGGGGAAGGCAACCTCCTTCTCCTTTAATACATCTTTGATCCACCTGGCCAATTATGTATTGCTGCACAGTTGGTCTGCAAACACTCTATCTGAGCTTGTATAATTATTATTAATCATCCTAAAATTACACAACCCTTGTTGAAGTCCATCCACAGTATTTCATTGGCTTTTTTAAACTGGAACAACTTTTTAAACCTATTTCTGGGAGGTATATAGTGTTCCCAAAGGCAGTATATGTTTACTTCCGCCTTCAACCCAGAAAGTGTTACCTAAAGGGTGATGGCCTTGTCAATGGGAGTTGATGGTGCTCAGCATCTCCAGTAGTTGCTCACCATCTTGCAGTACTGAACCCCAAGTATCTGAGTGGGGTGTGAAGGGGCATCAACCACAGTCAAGGTCTCATTGGGAGACAATGAAGCCATCTGAGGATCTGGCTCTATGTGACTTGCCCAAGGTCATAGAGGTAGCCTCCCAAGTGTCAGTCCGGTGCCTTGACCCCAAGACTATCCTCCCCGATCCATCCCCTTGCAATGAACAGAGGCAACACTTGCCAGCAAAGACCAACTGTGAGTGTGAAAAAATTATAGCACAAAACATGGCCAGCCTCATTTTGCACTAAAATAAACAGCCCTACAGAATGTTAACTAATTATGCTGTAATAAATGTCACATAGCAATTTAATGTGTGTGAACTGTGGGGTGTAGACTTAGATACCATGAAGGGGAAAGAGGTGGGGAGAAAAAAGAAGGACTTGGGAACAATAAAAATATACTTTGTTTAGTTTTAGGTCCCATAAGTAACTGAAATACATTAAATTTACAAAAACTCCCTTAGCTGGTCCATAATAATATAGCTCCCAGCTAAAGTGGAATCCAGAGTTAGAACAATCCTTTGTCTTGGCTGAATAGGCAAGTTGTGTGGGCCTCTGATATGTTTCCTGACTAAACTTGGTCTTTGGCTTAGGCAGAGGCCTGCTCTAGCCTGGAAGCCCACAGGCTGAACTAGGGTAACCAGACAGCAAGTGTGAAAAATCAGGACAGGGGGTGGGGGATAATAGAGCCTATATAAGAAAAAGACCCCAAAATCGTGACCTCTGGTCACCCTAGGCTGAGCAAAGCCTTTCAAGGGTGGAGCAAATCTTTCAAGGTTGGGCAGGCTTATGTCTAAGCCAAGCTTCTAAGCTAATGTCAGTCAAAGGCTAAGTCTTCCAAAGCCAGAGCAGGCCCCGTCAACCCAAGATCCCAGAATAGACGGAATCTTTCAAAGCTGAGTCTTTATAACTCCTGACCCCTGCCCTCTCTTAACTCCAGCCAATCAGCAATCATTCATCACAATAGAGCTACACGAATTCAGTAATAAAGTGGGCAAAACTAATGGTGCATAAAGGTATAAGCAGAATCACTGAAACTCATGGGGCAGATCAGCAATGAAATGATGTCTGTAATGAATCAAAACAACCCTCACATTTTGCCCTACAAGGCTTTAAAATTAAATTCTAAAATGCCCCTGCACAAATATTTACAGGTGAACACCACCATAATCTTCTTAGATATGTTTCCTCAGAACTCACATTTCCCCTTGCACTTCTCCATCAACCACTTGCCATGCTTCTGCTTACCTGTTATGTAGCTGATGGTAGAACTGTCACAGCAGCTCAATTCTGGGTCTCCCCAAGTCACCATGGTAACCCGAAAGTTGTAATACCAAGCGGGCAATAGATTGGCTATTTTCTGTAAAGGGACAGCAAATGGCAAGTCACTGCTCTGTAAAGATTTTGTCAATGTAAAACATGACTGCCACTTGCTATAGAATAGATGTACTGCTGCCACAATGGGTACCAATGCTGCTGACTTGAGTGGAACAGTGCCCACTTAAATCCGTGGTTAATCTAGCCCATTTTGAACTTTTAGATTTGTAAACTCTTTTCAAAGAGAGAGAAAAAAGTAGGGCTAAATTCTGGCAGATGCTTGGAAAGAAATTTTACTCTTAACCCTCTTTTCTCCCAGAAAGGAATGCAATAATACATTAAAAAAAGCTACAATAGCATGGATCCATATCCTGTTGCAAGACAGCTGCCATTCGTACATTCCATTCCCATGAATCATTTACACCCTGATCTTGTACTCGCCCTAAGGATGTGTGTGGCTTTACTCCAGTGAGTACACCATTGAGCACAAGGAAGCTATTCTCTTGAGTAAAGATATTCATATATGTAAGTGTTTGCAGGATCCAGGCTTTAATTTGTGCAATGGGCTATGCACAGAGACCATTTCCTAGCCATGGCAACCATATTGTGTACAAACAAACATGTGGGAGCAGGGATTTGCTCATGTCCCCACACTCTGATTGATTTCTAGAGCTGGTCCAAAGTTTTGTGATGGAAGTTTCCTGTTAGAAAATGCTCATTAGGCAAAATCAAGATGTTCCATAGGAACATGTTGATTTCAATGAAATTTCATTTTAAAAAAGTAGAACTTCTTGTTTTGATTTGTTGTTTCAAATTTCATAATATAAATATTCTCTGTTTTTCTGTCATACTCAAGACAAGGGGGGAATTCAACCCAGAACATTTTTAACTACATTTTCATAAAACCATTTTTGATCTCAGCCAAGTCAATATGTTTTTTTTAGGGTTTGTTAGTGTTGCCCCAGAATGCACGATTCTGCAATATCACAGATGCCAGAATGGTAATGGTTATAGGGAAACTTCAGGGGGCAGTCTTATAATGGTGCATTGTTGGGCATTTCTAGTGAACCCCCAAAAGCCAAAGACTTAAAAAGACTGAAAATAATGTTATAAAGTTAGTTAAACCATAGTGCCATGCAGCCTCGTCAGATATGGGATTCAACATTTATTATTTAATTTTGCAGTTCATCTTTAAGAAACTTTCACTTTCATTTCAACAGTATAGTGACAGCTAGGCTTGGCAGAATTCAATTTTCATTTTCTTACAATGTTGACAGACAACATCAATGTTTATTTTTAAGCATTTTTTAGGATTTTAGCTATTTTAATTTTCACAGTTGTGGGAAATTACATGGGGAGTCAGAGAGTTATTGAATGACAGCGGACATGGAGATTAAAAAAGCTAAAACTTTAAAACACACCAATTGTCAACATCTCACATCAAAATATACAAAATAAATATCCTTACATCAAAGCAATAAGTTCTTAAGTAGCATTCTTCTTACTTTGCCTATCTGTAAATTTAAATTATCGTTGATGGAAATATTTTTTCATCATTGTGTGTGTGTTTGGTGAAATCGACATTTACCAATAAAAATCTAATCCTTCCATGCAAAGATTTAAATTGAGATAAAGGAGCTCTAACTCCTCTGGTCTCTGCATGTACCTCCCATCAATATCAACTAGAATTGCACAAAACAGTGGACAATATTACTTGTCAACCATCTTAACTTTTGAACTTCATATTAAATGTCATTATTTCTAAGATCTCTTGGGTTTTACTCGAATTCTGCTGCATCATGATAATGACAAATTAATTACTCATTTAGTAGTTTATGTTGCCTTCTCATTTCCTTAGAGTTTTACATTTTAAATTTAGAGGTGCATGCTCAATTCCAATTAAACCCGTGTTACTACAATGACTACATGAATGGTGTTCTGCATGAGTCACAAATGATTATAGTTTTCAATAGGAGCAACAGCTATCGCTATCCTTGTTTTTTTCAAACTCAACTTCCTGAATAATTATCCTTTTCAGCTGAAATTGTCTATGGTTTTTCTCAGCCCAAAGGTAAAGTTTTAACAAAATTTATCCATCCCCTCTTGACAGCTAGAAAAGTGTGTGTGTGTGGGGAGGGGGGGGGGGGAACGAAGTGTACACTTCTGCTGAAAGTCCTCAATCTTGCAAAGCTTTGTGCATATGCTTAAGCACATTTGCAGGTTCAGGGCCTTTAAGTCTCTTTTGGCATGCACATAACTCAAAAACAAAATATTCCAGATGGCTCACTGACATTATCAATGCTAGCTATGTAGATGGAGCTTTATGCTATTTCCTCATGGAGATGCTACAGTTGCAAAAGTTTTTGACCACACAACTGTGGAAGTGCACAGTAAATTCAGTGGGGAGAGGTTAACGTTTTAATTCTGTTGGGTCAAGTCCTCTCACCTTGAACACAGCCCTAGCAAATGAACTTTGCACAGGGAAGTCCTGCAAGGACTGAGGCTGTGAAGGAATCTGCCCTGAAGTCTTGGAACACCAAACACCCATGGGCTACAGTGCCATATATAGCCACTGAACCCACCCACATTCCAATGGAGGGAAGGCCCATCTACTATCCCCTTACTAGGTATACAATTAATAATTTGCACATGCATTAACTTTACCATGGTTTTCTGGCATTCCCTGGGGAAAATCTCTCTCTAATATCACGGTAAATCTCTCTATCGCATGTGGAAAACGTCCAGGGTTTAATGGAATCTGGTGTGTCTGCTGGTCAGTGGGCAAAATCTGAAAGAAACATTACCAGGAGCAAGCACCATACATGCAGGTGTGGGTGATAATCTGTAATGGTTACTTTACCACTGATGCAGTTAAGGAGACAGTAGCTGCAATTTCATAGTAGGTCGTCCACTCAGAGGTCATCGTTGATGGGTTGAAGTAAAACATTTCTACAATATATTTCCTGAACACCCCAAGGTAAGGCCTGTTCCAACTGAGAATCACAGCTGTAGGTCCCAAAGGGTAAAGCATCAAATCCTTTATTCCAGTGGGTACTATAAAACAAGAAACGGGGGTTATTCACATCGTCATTAGCAACTACACACATTTTCACAACTAGTTTTCTCTCCCCTTTAACCAGCTATTCATATTTTTGGTCCATTCTGGCAATAATTACTCCCACGCATATGCCTAACAGCTTGGTTGGGACGCCACACAGAAGTAACAACTTGTAGCATTGGTCCCTCGATTCTTATAGGCCTAAACTTTCAAAAATGACTCCAGATTTTGGGTTCTTCCATTTTGGGGTGCTCAACTTGAGATGTCTTGAAGAGATCTGATTTTCAAAGGAGGATGCTCAGACCTTTTTTGAAAATCAGGATCCTTTAAGGTGTCTCAATGTAGGTAGTCAAAAACGGAGGCATTAAAAATCATGATACTTGTGAAAGCGTAGACAATAATAAAGAATACTTTCACGTCTATTCAACCGTCCATGGGAAATATCCGAAAGTGCTTTACAAGCATTAGTTAAGACTCAGAATGCAAGTGTTATTATCCCTGTTTTATAGACGGTGAAATTGAAATAGAGAGAGGTCAAGTGATTTGAACAAATCTCTCACACAGCCAGACTCTGCAACCTTTATTCATGCTGGAAAGCACTTACTCAGATGTGTACTTCAATGGGACTACCTGCTTAAGTAGGTATTCCTCAGCATGAGTAAAGGTTGCAGAGTTTAATCCACTCTGTGTAGGTGCCAGAGCAAAGAATAAAACCCAGAATGTCCAAATGTATAACAGTGCACAAAATCATCCATTCCCTCATAAATCTATCCTTTCAGCACCTTCTCAGAATCTGTTGATACCTTTCTAATGAAACTATGACATTGAGGATGAAGAGGAGAACTACTTTTTGTAAGTGTTATTTCTCTTATTTTTGCTTTAGCCTTAACCACCACCAATAATTTCACCAAACCAAACCTTTTAAGTAGGAATTTGAATTATGAATTTGCCCTTGTTTGAATGTGTCACACATTGTTGTTTGATTCCACGACACCCTTAATTTTGTTACAAAATCCAGATTAGAAGATATGCCTAGAAATGGCCTTTGGGCAAGAACTTTTGGGTTATGGGAAACTTAGAGAGGTTTACCTTTTTTTTTTTTTTTTTTTTTTTTAAGTTTAGCTTTTCAAATAAAAGCAGAAATTTGAAAATGTTTCAAGTCTTTACAGCTGGTGAACAAAACTTTGGCAGCCCAAATATTTGTGAAAAACATGGGAAATTTGTAAAATATGCCCAATATTTGATATTTCATAGAAGTTGGGCACAAGCTGTCTCTAATGGCCTCCCCAAACTACCCCCCCCCCATTAAAAATACCTTCCTCACCAATGTATAGACTATTTATTTGGACATATTGCCTTAGACCCAGATCCTGCAATTGGCAGAGTGTAAGCAGACTGCTTGGAGTACATGGGCTCTGGGCAGGTCTTATTTAGTTAATTTTGTCATTTTCTCTTTTTTCCTTCCATCAAGGACAGTGCGTAGTAGTTTGGAGAAGAAACAAGAAGCCCTACTTTCTAGTCACCTGCTCTCTTACAAGGCATACGACAAGCCAGTGACAGAACCAGGAAAAAAAACAGATCTCCTGAATCTCAGTCCAGTGTCTTAGCCACGGTGGCACACTGTATCCCTCAAGGGGCATTTTCTCAGAAAACCTGGTAGCTTAAAGTTAGGTTCCTAAATCCATGTACAAATTAATGGCTTAATTTCCAAGGTGCTGAACTACTCTCAGCTCCTACTGAAGACACCAACTCTCATGGATGCTCCGCACCTCTAAAAGCGACACTATTTATTTAGGTGCTTAAGGATAAATATAGGTCCCTAACTTCAGCTCCCTCATTTCTAAATCTTAGACATAACTCCTTGTATGTTGGAGTGAAAGCCTAACCCTCTAATAGGCTGTGTCACTCTTTTCACTGAAGACACCTTCAGATACCTCCTGCACTTCTTCCCATCCTCAGTAATGGAGTTAAACACATGAAAAATAAACTATTTTAACCACCAACATGGCAAGCATACCCAGCAAAACATGCTACACTTCTGAACAGGCTCTGGATATGTCTATACTGGGGCTGAAGGTGTAACTTCAAACTGGGGTAGATGTACCTGTGCTAGCTTGGATCAAGCTAGCACGCTAAAAATAGCAGTGCAACCCTGGTGCACAGGTGGTGTGTTGGGCTAACCGTCCCAAGTACAATCCCATCTGGAGTGACTAGTCTGTCCTGTCGCCTGTGCAGTCGCAGCCACACTGGTATTTTCAGCATGCTAGCTTGACAAGAACTAGTGTGGGTATGTCTACCCGAACTAGAAATTACATCTCCTGCTCCAGTGGAGGAGCACCCTAAGAGATCTAATAGATAAGCTGTTCAAAACAAAAAGTCAGTTTGAATAGTAGACGCATGGGTTACCAATGGCAAATGTAACAGGATCAGAAGGAGGTCCAACCAATGGGCCTTTACGTAAATAAATCACAACCTGGTACTGGGCACCGGGAACAAGATTTTCAATGATGCTGTTGCTTGAATTCACCTATCAGAAGGGGAACAAATAAGATACAAAGTATTCCTTTGGTGAGTAAGAAAGAAAAAAAGGAGGGCTGAAATAGTACTCACCTAGCTGCATTTCAGCGGCAAAGGACATAATTCTGAACCTACTGAAGTCAATGGCAAAATGTTGATTCATTTCAGTGAGAACAGGATAGTCAAATGCTGAGATGGGAATTGCGACTGCTCAGCCCATTGAGCTCACTCACGATTTGACCCAGAGAATGTAACACTCTTTATTACTGCAGTACAAGGTCAGTCATGACAACAAGGAGCCATTTACATTGAGTATATTGTATGGTAATGAGACTAGAGCACCAGATTCCTCTCAGGTGTAACTCTGTGTTTACATACTGTGGTTTCAATAAACATCTGAAATTACTTTGTGGCCATCTAATTCATCTGCAGCTATGTGAGCTAAAGGCAATATTATAATAGTATTCTAACCTCATGAGAGTCAGGGAATCAGTTGATTGCATGGATCAGAAAGGAATTGCCCTCTCCAGCCCCTCAAGTACAGCACTGTACAAATTAGCTAGGGGGCTTATGGATTCCTCCCCCCCCCCATTTTGAAGCATCTGGTACTGAAGCATCAGCATAAAAGCCTCAGCTCTGAAGCATCAGATACTGGCCAGTGCCAGAGGCAGGATGCTGTCTAGATGGTGGATTCAGTCTGATCCAGTAAATGTACAGAGCAGCCTTGGGAAAAGTATCTTTTACTGCATCTTTTCAGTGAATGGGGGAAAGATGTTTTTTCACCAACAATCTTAGCACAATTTCTAACAATTTGTATTACCAGCATGAAATTGTTCAAGCAGCTGTCAGCGTGAACAATGTTTTATGACAGTGGAGATGGTAGTGCAACTGTCAATCTAGGGAGCTCCTTTAGGAAGGTAGGATACCTTTTATTTATAGGCAACGGGAGAAGGAATGGATGAACTGTGTACCAGGTCTTACTTCTTTCTGCTTGCCAGGGAGAATTCAAACAAATGGCCATCAATAATAGAGGCAGAAGAACCTGGCTGAGTTCTGGTTAGAGGTGGGCAAATGTTCAATGAAAATAGTTTAAAAAGCAATACAAATACTTTCCAAGCAAATTCTCAGTTTTTATTCAAATAAATGGTTATGAATACATTTTTGCAGTGCTCATGAAGCTGTAATTCAGGCCCACATTCTAACCACAAAGTTAAATTAACCCAAACCAGAACTTCTTCCTCTAGTCTACCTCAAGGTTTTTTGTCATCACATCATAAACCACTTCTGGTGGACCTGAACCCACAGAAGTCTGAATTCGTATTGGCTGGGATGCAGCTAGAACACGGGCAGTTTGGATTATTTGTACTTGCACCCTTTACTCAGACCTGTCACTACAATGGCCTGAATTGAAACCTCAGATCCCATCATCCTCAACTTTGGGGACATTCAGAGCTAGATATTATTCTACATGAAAACTTTAGCCCCAGTTTAAGAAAAAACTTATGCATGTGCTTAAAGTTAAATATACATTGAAATGCTTTCATGAATAGGAATGGACTTCAGCACATGCTTAAAGTGTTTTAATGAATCAGGGCCTTATGGATGGTGTCTTATCTCTGCTTAGACTTGTGTCACTGCAGTGTTTTGGATTATTGTCGCAATAATGTTCATAAGTGTATAACATCGCTTGTGGACTGATGGATAAAATGTTGCTTCTTACACAACCCAGTGAGCACTATTATAAGGCGATTTACTGAATGTATTTCTTTTTCTTACTGCATTTGAGGAGTCTATATTTTCTGCCCCTTACCTCGGTGCAATAATGCTTTTCAAGTCTTTGACTCTCCTTTTGCTTCTGGCAGGTCAGTGACACAACAGACACTATCGTGTTGTTGCTGCTGCTGTCTCGTGAAGACGTCCAGGACATTAAGGCAGTGGTAGAACTTAGCACAGTCACACTCACGTGCTGGGGCTTTTCTGTCAGTTCTTCAATCCATTCCCCTGTCGGACCTGAAACATTCCCAGAGAAGAACACATAAGGCAGGCCAAATCCCTGGCTTTACCCTGTGCATTTAGAGTGCCTGCATTTATGTCTTTTAAAACATTCTGCTGTTAGAAGTCAATTTCATGAAAGTGAATTGACAGCCCTTTACACCGACAGACCCGGGACAGAACTGACAACAGCAGCAAGAGCTCCCCACACTGCCCCACCAGTAAGATTCACTGCTATACTACAATGTCGTTTGGTCTCCATGCCCAATCAGCGCTTGGTCTCTGCTGCGGAGATGGCCCATTAGTGCCAATAGCAACAGGGAATTTTGTGATACGGACCCCAGGACACAACAAACAGGACTGAATCCACCAACTCATTTCAGTATTTGTAGATCAGCACAGACCGGAGAAGGGTCATCAGGATGTCTATGTGGTCACCGAGTACGTGTAGGGGTTGCAGCTCTTATTCTAAGCCCAGGAACTTGAACAGTGGCTGTGCAGGAACTGCAGAGCTTCCCCCATGCCCTGCCCACAGTTTGGGAGTGTATTCCGCTCCCCAACTTCTGTACATTTCACCACGCAAAGCCAATTAGCTAGATAAACTGGGAGGAAGGGGTAATTTCTTCCCATGTGCTTCCTGTGGATACCTCAGTCTTGGCAGGCCACCAGAAAGGTTTACAAAATCCACCTAGAATACTAAGAGTCTTGAGTCTTTTGGGATTTGACAGGACAAGCAAAGAGCACCGAATAAATCTCTGTGCTGTCCTAAAGGCTTTCAAAGCAAACTGAAAACAGCATTTCATAGAATATCAGGGTTGGAAGGGACCTCAGGAGGTCATCTAGTCCAACCCCCTGCTCAAAGCAGGGCCAATCCCCAGACAGATTTTTGCCCGAGATCCCTAAATGGCCCCTTCAAGGATTGAACTCACAACCCTGGGTTTAGCAGGCCAATGCTCAAACCACTGAGCTATCCCTTGCCCCCATTTGTTCCTAGATGTACACATTTATGTGTGTTTTAATACAGTACAGTTAAATGTAAATGTGTACATCCAGGAACAAAGAATATAGGTCATACTTACAGGATAGGGAACTCTATCCAGGGAAGCAGTGACTCTGAAAAAGATTTGGGGGTCATGGTGGGTAATCAGCTGAAGATGAGCTCCTAGTGTGACGCTGGGGGCCAAAAGAGTGAAAGCGATCCTGGGATGCATAAATAGAGCAATCTTGAGCCAGATTTGAGGGCTTTTATCTCTATATTGAGACTGCTGCTGGAGTACTGCATCCAGTTCTGATCCCATAATTAAAGAAGGAGGTTGAAAATTGGAGAGGGTTCAGAGAAGAGCCATGAGACTGATTTAAGGACTAGAAAACATGCCTTACGGACTCAAGGAGCTCAATCTATTTATCTTAAGAAAGAGGAGGTGAAGGGGTGACTTGATTATCTATAAGAACCTACAGCAGAAACAAATATTTAATAATGGGCTCTTCAGTCTGGTGGAGAAAGGTCGAATGGCTAAGTTGAAGCTATTCCAATGGGAAATACGGTGTAAATTTTTTAAGGGTGAGGGTAATTAACCATTAGAACAATTTAACAAGGGTCATGGTGGATTTTCCATCACTGCCTATTTTAAAATCAAGATTGGATGTTTTGCTAAAAGATCTGCTTTAGGAATTATTTTGGAGAAGTTCTATGGCTTGTGCCATGCAGGAAGCAGGGCCGGCTCCAGGCACGAGCGCAGCAAGCAGGTGCTTGGGGCGGCCAACGGAAAGGGGCAGCACGTCCGGCAATTCGGCGGCGGGTCCCTCTGTCCTCTCGGAGGGAAGGACCTGCCGCCGAATTGCTGCTGAAGAATGAAGCGGCGGTGGAAGAGTTGCCGCCGAAGTGCCACCGATCGCACCTTCCCCCCCCCCCCGCCACTTGGGGTGGCATAAACACTGAGCCAGCCCTGGCAGGAAGTCAGACTAGATGATCATAATGGTCCTT
Organism: Terrapene triunguis; assembly: GCF_002925995.2. NCBI lineage: Eukaryota > Metazoa > Chordata > Testudines > Emydidae > Terrapene > Terrapene triunguis. Next base: position 1,220,987 of record NW_020664463.1, on the reverse strand, counting down.
CTGGCCTTAGAGTCTATGAATTACAAAACCCCACTTTCTGCATTTCATATAGCCTATAAACATTTATTACATTACTGTATCATTTTAATACAGATAATGCTCTTTGTACACAATGGGCCAAATTCATCCCTGGTATAGCTCCCCTTACGCATTACATCTTTTGAATATTACATTCCCTGGAGGGCACCAACCCTGGCTAGAAGGAATTGTAATTTATTAGGAATAAATTGTATTGTATTTAACAGGAATAAATAAGATTAATTTATATTCCAAACTTTGAGGAGGAGGGTTGGAAATGGGATAGTATAGTCCTGTATTATTGCTATCAAATTTAAAATATAGTATATGAATCTGCTGTTATGCAATATCTATTACTAGCTGGTATCTGAAAAAATTCACAGGGAGGTGAAATTGTCATAGCAGAGGTACTCTGGCACCCCTTCTTGCATCAGCTGTCCCTCTCTTCTTCTCTCTCTTTGGTCTCCAAGAACAGTTCATTGTTCAGTGATAGGATTTCTGAAACTTTGATTTGAAAATGTGAACTCAGATGGGTGAAAGTCTGAGCTAATCTACCTGTATCTCACTTACGGACCTAGCTGTAAGTCGTGATCTAGATTTAAGCTATATGGTGACATTTCACATGGATTACACTGTTTTATAAAACCTACAGTTAACCCTCACCCCCAGAATCCTACAAGTAAATAATCATATAATTTTCCTACTTCTGAATTTTGCAGGCTGGGCCTATCTTTCATTTTGTCTGCAAAAGATTCAAGTTCCATGTTCATGTGAGTTCCTTCTTGAACAGCTAGCAATAACTCTACCAGATATTTACCCAACATTTGATTCTTAACACAGACAAGATTGCAGGATAAAGGCCCATGAGGGCAGGTTTGCTTACCTGGTTTCAGTGTATCTTGTTCCCTGCCATATGAAAATTCATGGAGACCAGGCTCTGTTGGGACTGTTGTAGGTTGCAAAGGTGCCTACTAGTTTGATGAATAACCTCATTCAGTGTTTCATTTATCACACCTTATATACTGTTAAAGATACATTGTATGGGTGAAATCATCACTTAGATACTTACTTATGTAAAAACTAAGCGTTTTGGCTGATTGACTTCTCCGAATTTCACAAGATCCAGAGGAACTAAAGGTTGTCACAGATAACTTATATTTCCCCGGTTCTTTCAGTTCAGCAATAAATTCGTGAGTATCCTCACCTACCGTCAAAAATTCTGTGGAGTTCTCTAAATCAGGGAAGAAGAAGAAAAAGAAGTGTGAATTAATTGAAACTTGAGAGGGCTCTGGCTACCGAGGAACTGATTTGTATTGGATATGCTAATGCTGCCTCTGCTGCAGGATGAAAAGGTATTGAAGAGGTCTGGATTTATGCAGGTAGTTTTATTCCCTTGCTGTCAGCCCAAGAATATTTAATGACCAAGGCTCACGTATAGGTATAAAGTAATAATAGACCATGGTCAAAATTTCATTCAGTAACACTGATGAGTAAGTAAGATTGTCGTGACCATGAAACACTTGAAAGTGAAAAACAATGTAGTGGGGAAGAAAAGGGTTTGCTATTTTTTCTTCTCTCCCCTTATTGTTCTGAAAAATTTCCCTGCCCCAAACAGCAGAAAGTCTAAGAAAACTGCTGTCAGAAAGGGTCAGTTGAAAAATCATCTGGAGAAGTGGATGAAAAAATCTCTAGCGCAGGTTACCTCACTGTTGTTTTATGATACATTAAAGGCCCTCTCCCATATCCCACCAACCACCCCCTAAACACCCTACAGAACATGTTTTTCAGCCTTCCATTTAGAGAAACTTTTGCCTGAAGATAGCCTATATTTTCTCTCTCTCTTTCACTTTAGGTTCCATAGGGAAACTTCTCCACAGGCAGGGACAACTGGATGATGCAATAGATCTTTTTAATCTCTACATTCTATGGGCTTGATTCTGCTCTCACTGACACCAGTGTAGATATGGAGTAACTACAATGAAGTCAGTGGAGTAATCTTTACACCACTGTAAAACTGGTGTAAAAAAAAGAGAATTAAGTCCTATGATCCCTTCCCTCCCCCACCCACCCCCAACTCCCAGTTTTTATCACTTAGGACTTGTACACACGGGGAAGCTGTTGCAAAATAAGCTAGCGTGTGAATTTAAAAGCACAAGAGCTATTCCACAGTAACTCCCCACACGGACACTTTTATTGTGCACTCAGTGCCTTTTTGTGCTTAAGCCACTTCCAAAAGCTATTCCACAATAGCTATTTTTGGCTAGCTCCTAGGTAGACAAGCCCTAAGGATATTTACATGAAAAGTTGATCCATGTTGTTTAAGCATTTCATCTGTTTGCGTTGTTCATGTCCAACCTGAAGTCCCCATGCTTTGCTTGTGAGCCTCATAATCAACTCCTTGGGAGCTTGTGACTTCACAATAGATACAGCACTTAGACTCGACAAAAGGAGTAAACAGTATGCACATGTGAAACTCCTGTGCAACAAGAATCCTATTGAAAGCATCTTTAGTAGTATAAAAAAATGAGATATTTAAAAATAATAATGTACAGGGCAACACTCTTACAGTGAAATAAGATAGTGGGCAGAACCTCTTCACTATGGCCCAAAATCAAGTTGTGTCTTCTGTGCGTGTATGCAAGAAAAAAGCTGGCCAAGTGGCATGTGACTCTAGCTTCCTCAAAATCCCTGAGTTCACACTCCATGGTCAAAGCCATACAAGGGTGTTTCAGAGGGGTGTTTCAGGGTCCTCCTTAACCCAGAAACCCTGTCTCTTATGGAAATTACTCCTGATTTGGTAGCTCCATATGAGACTACAGCCTGGTCACAATGCAGATTTATGTTAATGCTGCTTTGCCAGTAACAACAAGCTTGCCAATTCTCATGATTTTATTGCGAGTCTTGCAATATTTGGTGTTTTTCATAATGCCTCAGATCATGTTATTTTGTAAGAATCTCAGCTTTCATTAAAAAGAAAAGGGGGGCGGGATTCATTTTGGCAGAAAAAAAAGCTTGAAAATGTGAACCAGAAAGGCTCAAAACCCTAGAAGGCAAATAAAAAAACCCAAATTTTAAATTCTCATGATTCTTGAACACTTGGAGTGAGCAATAATAATGTAGCCTGAGCTTTTGCCCAGAACTCAAAAAGTGAATCAAAGTGAATTTATTAATACAATATTTGGTTAGCTCTCATTACAAATGTGTGTGAGTTGCACAAGTATGAGCTCAGAGCAGCTGAGATCTGGTTCCCATGTTTAGATTACATTTCTCCACGTCACTGCACTCACTACTGGTCCTGAATGAAATAAGAAAGATCATAGCAGGTGGAAACAGAAAGGACCTATTAGAGCATCACGTTAATCTCTCCTGACAATGTAGGTCTTCAGCAGGGAATATGTAGACTATGTCAGAAATTAAATTGATGCTATGCTTCATCTTAGTCACGAAGAACCCACATGATACAGGAGAACTTCTTGTAGTATTTCCAGCCTGACCAGAAACAAGAAACACCGTATATTATACAACGAATGCATATTCTTATCTCTATCCCAGTTTTGCAGACACAAGAAATCTGAATTAAAATACTTAAGGTTTGCTATCCCCTAATTATTCTGAGAAGAAGAATTCACCACTAGGAAGGATATAAAAAAGGCCTGGGTTTTACTTTACCTTCTCTTTCAATGTTAATATGAAATCCATCAAATGCCGTGGGTGGTTTTGGTGGCAACCAGCTTAGCACCATTTGCACAGGGAGGAAAGATGGAGTTTCTGGTGTAAGTTTCCCTGACATGCTGGCTGTACTGGTGTTCTCATATTCACTGGGAACTACATTGACAAACTCATCTTCACTTTCTGACGAATCAGCTTCATTAGTCCACCAGTATGGTTGGGATGTAGTTGTGTAATCAGTGCTGTTATAGTGGTAATCAGGCCATGCGTAAGAGGTGTTTGCTGAGGGAATTTCAGTGGGGTCATTAGAAAAATGGGTAAGTTTATCTTGCCCTATTACATCCTGTGGTCCCATGAATGATTCTTCTGGGAAATTCCCACTGTGTTCCTCCCAGTTATTCTTGTTCATATGTACAATCTGGACAGAAATATTTCGAGGAGGGTAGGGAACTAGAAGAGAAAAGATTTTAAAAAAATATGTATGTTTAATATATCCCTACAGCGGTTAGTTAATTCATCATGGAAATTAGCATGTCTAGTTTGCAGCAAGAGAAAATACACAATATTTTGAAATTCTTTGTTCTTTCTATTAAGATTCTTTTCTTGCTTATACAGGTATAAGCCAAGACTAACTCCATGTGGGTAAAACTAACATAAAGGGAGAGAAGAATCAGGGCTAGAGCGTACAGGAATGTAGTAGTCTAGATGTGGGGACACTAATAAATTTGCTCATGAGTAGCCCAACTAAGTTGCTCTGATGTGAGAACACGAGTAAAAATAATCAACCATGTGCTTGTAAGTTGGGCTCTTTGTTGCTTTCATTGTACCTTTTAAATCCTCTTGTGCATGGAAAATTATTTTTGTGGAACTGTGAAAGGGTTGAGAAATACAGAAAAAATATCTTAATACACCGCACAACAACTCATGATGTAAAATGTCATCCTGATCACTATATGGCTTTTCCCTCATAATTTTACCAGCCAGCTTTGTGCAAACATCTAGAATGAAGTTAACACTTTATGTCAAGGGAAAGCTTGATCTTAAAATTTCATATGATACACAGCATGGGTTTCTAACTGGAGCATTTTGTACAATAGCTGCTGTAATAGATTGCAACCACATTCAGTACCTTTGTGGATTGTACTGTATTAAATTTATGAATGTTCTGTGTAACATTGTGGGCTAGGAATTGTATTTACCTTCATGGGGGGAGGATTACTGCAGTTCATCCAGGAACTGAAAAACAGTGGGGAGTGATTACTGCAATCCCTGAGATTGTAAACAGCTCCAGAGAAGTATTACCTCTTGGGTGGTTGTTATATACTGGTTCCAACAGGTACGAAAGGCCCAAGGGGAACAAAGAAAGGGCTTTTGGTATAAAAGGCTGAGTTTAAACAGTAGGGGCCCCAGCACTTGCTGAAAGGTTGGAAGGACTTTGGCCTGTCAGGGCCCCAAAGGATTGATGGCCAATTTTTGAACCTTGTGTTATCTGTTGTATGTTTTCTCTCTATTCCTTTACCCTTAAATAAATATATTCTGCTGTGGAAAGAATTGTGTGGTAATTTGTAACTGCTGGCAAATTGCTTCTTATCCCTGGAGAGAAAGCCTAGAATATCTTGTTTTAGGCAGTACGTACTTTTTATAAGCAAATGTTCATAATGGAAACATTGAGACATTACCCCTTGCACAGTGTTGCATGTAGACATGCTGTCAACGGTATATATACACATTTTCTTCACCTGTTCTGTGCTGTTTGGGTTCATGCCTGACACCGCTATATTCCACTAGCGTGCTTTTGTTGAATGTTGCTTCTGACACCAACTGAAATGTGATGTTGCTGTAGCATATTCCTGGCAGCCAGTGATTGAAAACTGTTTTACCTTTAAAGAAATCTGTAGAAGGGCAAAAAACACACAAACAAAAAAACCAACAACCCGACTTACATTAAATGTTCACTTTCAGATAACATGGTGGCACACTTTAAACGAGCGGTGTTTTGGATGTTTAACATAGGTTAGCCCAGTCTAAGTGATAAAATCCCAATAATTGAGTTTGCCAGTGTTTTTCCTGATTGTCAAAGGTACTTAGATGCAAAAAGCAGCAAAATGAACATGAACCATTTTCCTGGGAAAGATAATTGCAACTGGCAACCCTGTTAAACAAGAAAATAAGAAAAAAAAGAAAAAATAAAAAAAAAAAAAAAAAAAAAAAAAGCTTCCAAATCCCTGTAACTACTGCATACAAAAGTTCCCTGGTCTTCTAGTGAATTAAGACATCACGTTCAGGATAAGATAGTCAGTGGACAACTTTCATAGTACACATAGCAGAAACGGGCTCAGTTTGTAATGACGAGATCTGGGTTAATCTCTAACATTAATGCATGTGGGAGTCGGGGGAATTAGGGCTATTTGGGGGTGGGGACTTTGTGGCTGATTAATGCCTGCCTCAAATAATTAAATAAAAAGCCAGGGTGCATTTATTTATTTATAGCAGTAGCATAGCCATGAAGTCAACAAATATTGCTGCTGATTTCACTCCTTCCCCCACCCCTTGGAATAGCATTGCATGGCAACTCTTACGTAGTGATTTTATGTATTATGCATCCGATAAAATTCATTTGCTTGTTAGGACAATTCTGCTGGCTACTGTGCAATTCTGAGCAAATAAGGTAGCTACACTATTAACCCTTTGGGGACTGTGTATATATCCATATCCTTTTGTCACCTTTCAGAGTTATTCTCCCAGGACAAGCTTATTTGCATCTGATACTATAGACAGTACTAATTCAATGGGATTACCTTCAGATTTAAACTAGCATAACTGAAGGTAGAATATGATCTGATTCATTGTCATCACATTGCCATGGAATGTTAGGTGTGATTACGTTTTCCCAGCCCAAAATACTTTCAGGGTAACATTCAGTAAATTGCAGATGATTCTGCAACGCTGGCTGATAACTCAATGAAACAAATCTTTTTACCAACACATTCATTGGGATGGCACTTTTCCATAGGTGTATTTCCCCTTTAGGAGGAGAGTCTAAGCCTGGAAAATTTCAGCGCAAAAGGTGAATATTTCAGAAACTTAAGAATGAGTGGAGACAAAAATCTTATAATGGAAACTGTTTTGCAGCAACTGTAGCTGTTGCTGCCAACCATTCACTTATCACGGAAACAGACCTAGCTGTGGTACGGATTGTGGGAACAGACACCAACCTTGCCCAACAGGTTAAGAAAGAAATGAAGAATTCTTTTCCATTTGACACCTGAGGAAGCGTTTACGTGCTCTATCAGAAGAATATAATTTCCTGAGCTGTGATATACAGTAGAACCTCAGAGTTATGAACTGACCAGTCAACCACACACCTCATTTGGAACCGGAAGTACACACTCAGGCAGCAGCAGAGACCGCCTCCCCACCACCCCCACCCCAAAAGCAAATACAGTACAGTATCATGTTAAATGTAAACTATTTTAAAAAATAAAAGGGAAAGTAGCATTTTTCTTCTGCATAGTAAAGTTTCAAAGCTGTATTAACTCAATGTTCAGTTGTAAACTTTTGAAAGAACCACGGTAACGTTTTGTTTAGCATTACAAACAACCTCCAGTCCTGAGGTGTTCATCACTCTGAGGTTCTACTGCAGCTGCAGCACTGGCACTCTGCTTGTGTAGGAAGCGCTAGTGGTCTTCAGTCAGGACCACTGTTTTATGTCTCTGCCAGTCAACTGTTACCTCATTTTAAGCCTCTCTGAGCCAATAGCTCGTTCCAATGTTACAATTCATAACAATAATAACTTCTACAGTTAGCTGTTCAATCAACTAATCTTTGGTCTTGGGCACTCTGGGTGAAATCCTGGCTTTTGCCACTTACATCAATATGGCCAGAATTTCACCCTATATCACCACATGAGTTCTATAAACTACATTGTAGCTCTCCTTCTTTCTGACTTTTTGGCTACAGAACAGCACCAAAAGAAAAGATTAGAACATGTTTTGGATTCCAGTGAACACCTTTATTTTGAGGTGTCATAAATTGGGAACCCCTTGTCCAATTAACTTCAGTTTGGATGGGAAAATTCTATCCAACCTCAGTGTTCATGTACCAGTACTGAGGACAATATTCCTTTCTCTGTGGATTTTAGAGCTATGATGGGAATTGGGCTTAAAATTGAAGATGAGCGGCCATCTCAACTATGGAGAGGCTACTACCTCTCTATATCATATAGGCTATTTAAATAGGTAGTTATAACATCATTAGAATCACTAATTATGTTAAACCTACAGGTCACTTGGCACTCCTTTTTATTTTCCTGTAGATTCAACAGCGATAAATTAAGTGTCAATAGATGGTAGATATTTAGATTAACCATATTTGCATTGTTTTCAATAGTTTTTTTCTTCTTCCTACCTTTGTATAACATTGTTCTATAGTCTTTGCCTTCCCAATAGCTTATGTTTACTCTGGTGAAAACATTGTACTTCTCTGGATACTGAATTTCAAACAACACTCCCGTTTCTGGAGATGGTTTGTAGTCATAGATAGAAACGCTGCTTATGGGAAGAGGTTCTAAAAGACATACAAAGAAACAAGCAGAAAAGGGGAAGAAAGGAACATTATTAGGCATACAGAAAAGGACAGAGAAGCTTTTACCTAATTTTACCCCCCTAAGAAATCACATTATCCACTTCCACATGGCATAGAAATTCTTAGACACATTGGTTGAAATCCTGGCCTTGATGAAGACAACGACAAACCCACCATTGACTTCACTGAGGCCAGAATTTCAGTCCATGTGTCCCCAGCTCATTCACTATCCACAAAGCTTATTCCTCTCAGAGGATGAATTCACCCCTATGCTGAGAGCCAGCAGAAAGCCTGTGCAGCATTGAAGTTCAACTCAAGCCCTCAAAGTGAAGCTTAAATAGGAGGTAAGTGGAGCATAGTCTGTGTGCTGGCTCTCTGCATAGCACTGAATTTCATCTTTATTACTTGTCTTCAGATCAAAGATGGGCCCTGACTATAAACAAACAAACAAAAACAAACAAACAAAACTTTGAGGGTAGAGCAGGGTGAATAACAAATTTTTCAGTTCACTGGCAATTTCATAAAAAGATTGGAAAAAGTTATTTCAAGTCAAACCAAAAATGTAAACTTTCAGTTTTCAGCAAATTAGAAAGTTGGAAAAAACAGTTTTGGTTCAAATGAAACGTTTTGTGCAACCCAAAATGAAATGTTTCATTAGGATTTTGAGCATTTTTTAAATGTTTTAAATTTTTGTAAATAAAATAACTGGAAATTTTGGAATGAAAAGTTGTTCATAATTTTGAAAATGTCAAATTGCAAAATGTTTTTGTATTGCTGAACCTAAATTTTTCACTGAAAAAATTTTTGGTCAGAAAATTTCACTTTGCTCTACTTTGGGATGCTCATAAGCGTGATGTGGCTCTGAACTTTTCAGCTCACTCCCATCTCTACAGCAAAAGGGTATCAATGCAATGACAAAGCAGGAAACACAAGACTTTCGTATCTTCTAGAGTAAAAAAAAATATATTACTTTCTATGTTTATATGTTCTTGTTTCTGTCTGTCTATTTTAGGTATTTACATGGCCCCCATCACCGTAGTATCTCAGTGTCTCATGATCTTCAGTGTGTTTATCATCGGAATACTCCTGTTATCACCCCTGTTTTACAGATGGGGAACTGACTCACAGAGTTTAAGTGACTTGCCCAAGGTCACACAGGAAGTCTGTGTGGAGCACAGAATTGAATCCTAGTCTTTTCAAGTTCCAACACTGGCCCTTCTTTTGTCTAGTCCTGTTATGAAGTAAGAAAAATGGGCCCAGATCCTCAACTGTTTTTCATAAATCAGCAAAGTTCCATTAATTGCAGAGGAAGATTGCTGGCCAATAACTCATGTGTGCTGTGCTTACTGTTCATTGTGATGTGACTCTGTGGTGATTGCACAATGATGATGTCAGGTTATATCAGATGAGAATCTGGTCCAATATTCATAATATTGGAGCCACAATTTTGTTAAATTTTTCGTTACCTGCAAAATCAGTCTATGGCCTCATATGTTTCTCAGCTAGGACAGACTTTCCAACATGCTTTCATAATGTGCGAGTTGGCCAGGCATATCTAGCCATTGGGCAGACATACAAATAATGGACAACATTTTTAGTCAGAGTTTTTCCACACAACCATTTTAATAATTCACTTTACACCCCATGTTCTCAGTAATTGCTTCTACACTTATGATCTAGGGTTTTTAGCTCTCCAATACTTGTTGGACACAGACTGAAAAATACCAGATGTTCAGTACCAATTATTATTATTTGTACTACAGCAGCACCTAGAAGGCCCAACAACTGAGATCAGGGCCCAATTGTGCTAGGCCCTATATAAAACACTAGTAAGAGATATTCCTTTCCCTAAAGCACTTACAATCTAAATAGCAAAGATAAAGGGTTGGAGAAAAGAAGTATAATCTCTATTTTACTAAGGCACAGAGATATTAAATGATTAGTCAAAGATTGCAGAGCTAGTACCAGTACAGTACCTTAACAATAAGATCATCTGTCCTCATTACTACCTTCTGCCAGATCAACCAGTTCAAACAGATTAAAAAACAAGCCAAGGCGGCCCATGAAGAAGTTGGCAAATTGGGGAGCCAACCTAGTATCCATGGCTTTCCCGTGGTTTGGACAAAGTGTTTGTTGTTGAATGTAAAATTGTTATGGGTGAGGATGAAATGGATGCGTTTGGTAATGTGTTTGCAGTGGATATCTGAGGCTTGTTCATTGTCTCGTGAATATTTGAGGAAGATAGCTGTCCTGCCATGGTGAGGGATGTTGGTGTATAGGGAAGTGACATCCATGGTGGCACGGATGGTGTTCTAAGGGAGACTGTTAATGATGCAGAGTTTGTGGAGGAAGTCAGTTGCGTCCTAGAGGAATCTGGCCCTTTGCATGGTGAGAGTTTTGAGGATAGTTTCTATGAGTTCCAATATTCCTTTAGTAGAGCGCTGTGGCCAGACACGATGGGTCTGCTTGGGTTCCCTTGTATCTTAGCAATCATGTACAAGGTCCTTGGAGTGGGCTTGTGGGGGATGAGTTTGTTGAGTTTTTCTTGGAGTTCTTTGGGGAAGAATTTTATGTTATCCTGAAATCCCTGGGTAAATTATGGCATGGGGTCTTCTCTGATTTCTTCATAGTAGGTGATGTCGGAGAGTTGTCGGTTGGCCTTGTTAACATAGTCATCACAGTTGAGGACTATGATGGTGCCCTCTTTGTCTGCTGGTTTGATCGCTAACTGGTGGTTAGATTTCAGTGACTGTGTAGCATAGCTGTCCTCTCATCGGTGGAGAGATTGTGGTAGATGTAATGTGACTTTTTTTTAAGGATTTCAGTCAATTCTTTTCCTGAAGCAATCGATGTAATGATCAAAAATGTGGTTTTGTCCACTTTGTGGTGTCCAGTCAGATTACTCTTTTTTCTTATGATTATAGGTGAGGACATGGTAATTGTGAGTGGTGTTATCATTGTTGTGAAATAATTCTTTGAGATGGAGTTGGTGGAATAACTCTTCTAGTACTTCACATATTAGTATAGTATCAGGTCCTGTGGTGGAGCAGAAGTTCAGTCCCTAAGAGAGTATAGATAATTCAGTTCCACTTAGGGGTATCTTGAAAAATTTATGATGTTTGGGTGTCATGTAGTGTACATGTAGTGAGTACTGGTGCCATTGTTTCTCCCGGAGGTGGTATTCTGTATGTCGTGGAGTAGTTTTAGTTGGTCCCACTTTCTGTTTTTGTGTTGGATGGATGGATGTCACAAGGGTTTTTTTGTTTGTTTGTTTTTTGTTTTTTAATAATAGTTTTGGATTTCTTGCATGATTTCCATGTGACTTTCCTGATTTTTCTCTTTCAGTGTTTGGGAGAATATGATGATTTCTTGTTTGAGGTGGTCTCAGATTTCTTGATTCAGCTGGGACAGGAAGCAGAAGTCACAAATTTCTAGAAAGAAGGCAGTGAGTTTGGCATTTCTGTCCTAGTTGAAATCAGAGAATACTGGTCTTCTTGGAAAATAGAGTGAAAAATCCCATGAGATGAGACTATTTTCTACACCAAAAAGCATTGACCTACTGCAGCTAAGCATCCACACATTTGAATACCTACTACTTATTCAAACTGAATCTCCAGGACTCTCAAACACCAGTACATATTGTAGTGTGTGGAGTCCATGAAAAATATTGCTGACAACTCCTGATTTAATAGCCCAGAAATAGATAACAGCAAAAGCAGGTCACAAAATACAAAGCCTTCCATCTTCTTTCTATTGAGTCTATTTCCATCTCTTCAACTGAAATAAGTGGCTGATCTGGTTATCCACATGACCACAGGGTGCATATAAGAGCTCTTACACATGATAGTGCTTAAAATATCAATAACAACGTCTGAACAGTACAACTCTTAGCTGCAAGTCATCTTTCACTATCGTGGGTCTGCCTTGGGCTCTTTCGTCCATTATCTCATTCAGATTTTGGCCTTCCTTATTATTGTAATAATTACGGCAACTTTCCAAGTCAGTGATTGAATTATCCAGTTATTTCTTCCTAGGACAAATCAAATAAAGGGTAGAAGTTGTATTCATTTTTAATTCAAATTATTTTGGTTCCTGATGTTTTGATTTAATTAGACTATGATTGAATTAAGTGGAAGATGCTATGGATTGCCTTTCCTGCTGTTATGTTTCATTTATCTTCCTCTCTCTTTGGCTTGAGAAAGATGCTAGCACAGTAATGTGAGTGAGAACATGGAATTTAGAGCATCTCCCATCAGCCTATTCCCTCTGGCACCAAGTCTCCTAATCTAAGCCAATTTCACACTATGAAATTACAGGGACACTCTATAGATAAAAATAATGTTCTGTTTTTAATTTCTCATAACTTGGGTTACTAGCAGCTCTCTAGGTTATTAAAGCTTAATGAATATGTATACTATTTTCCTTTTTATCATATGTATTTAATTTATCACACCATGTGAAGAATGAAATTAGTGACTAGTCAGTTTCACTTCCCTGCTCTCTCAGCATTTAGGGCCCAATCTAGCACCCAATCTTTCAATTTCCTTCAATGACCCTTAACAAATACCTAAAACAGTTGTATTAGAAAGATGCCAAAGTGCTTGGGTTTCCAACACTTCAAAGGAATATTTTAGAACAGTGTCTCTCACCCTATGCATTCCATTTGCATTTCATATTTTAAAAATAATACAATATTTTTCTATAAATTTTAAGGTTTTATTTGTAAGCCCTCCTGTGCGGCACAAAAATAATTTTTTTGAAGTGCTAAAACCTACACTTGGGCATAGATGATTTCAGTGTCTCTTTTAAATAAGATTTAATAAATGTATTCACACACAGTGTCCTTTCATTTTTAGATTCTCATAGTATATTATGCCCGTGCAGAGCAGTTTGCAGGATCAGGACCTACACCCATACCTGAACTTTAAATAGCCTGCCTGTGTTTAGGATGCACACAATTGTGTTTCTTCTGTAGGTCTGAGAATCTGCTGCTCCCATAGCAACCAATTTCTCTTCTTGTCTATTGAAATTTTAACTTCATCATTTCGCCTGGACTCCCTTGCCCTTTTGTATTTCATCTGTTACCTGCATTATGCAAATGGCATGTGAGAATCATGGAAGTTGCAAACCATCTTCTCATAAACCTAGACCAATTTCAGATGCTAAAGCCTCCAATCAGTGCCAGTCACATTAAAGTTTTATACGGCTGTTTCAAACCAAGAAAAAAACCCTGTACATTGAATATTACCTCCACCCTCCAACCAAATTTCCCAAATAAATTGCTTTTTAATACTCGTAAATCTGCATGCCCTACATTCTGAATTCATTATGGGTTGCCATGCTAAGGTGGATGAAGTATTACACATGGTTCCTAGAAATGGGCCAGGGATTAACTCCTTTACCCATTGCACCCAAAAATAGATTAACGACTGACATTTATATTCCATAGAGAAGAATCCAAGAGCATTTTTACAAAGTAAGGCCACCATACTGCCGACACGTTCTCACATGTGGTGTAATTTTGCACACAAGTAGTCCCATTTGAAGTCAATGGGGCTACTGACATAAATAAATTATCAACAGGCATAAGTTTCTGCAGGATCAAATTATTATTTATTTGTATCATGTTATTGCCTATATGCCCCAATCAGGATAACAGCTCCATTTTGTTCCATCACTAAAATGCAGCCACCTCTGGGGTGAAATGCAGCAACTATTTAATGTATGCAGCAACATCACATTAAAGTTTCGGATAGGTAATGAAGAACACTATCACAACTGAATGGAGAATTTAAGCAGAGATACCAACTGGAATGTTCCAGTGTGACTAGTGATTTGGGGTGCCTCAAATTCTATGGGCCCAGCTTAGTACACCTTAAAGATGAGAGATATCAAAATTGGGGCCTCCATGTTTAACACAACCCAAAAACTCTTTCAAAAAGTTTTACATTTCATCTGAGAGACAACACCCAACCTCCTCTACGGCACAGATTCTATGAAGCTTTGGAGGGAAGAATGGCATCTACTGAATCAATAGTGCCATTTCCTGCAGCATCTACTTTGATATTCAAGTATTAACCAGTTCCAATATGGATTACTTTCTAAGAACTGATGAAATTACAGTCCCCAAAAGGTACAGCTATAGGGCAATAGGGAGGAAGGAAGAAAAGAAAAAGATCTATGGGCAGAATTCTCTTTATACAAACTATTTTTTCAAAGTTTTCCCATGAGGAGTCAGTGACTTTTGAAAAGCTAAGATATTTTACAACCCTAATCTTCTAGTTACAGGGCAAAACAAATATCAAGCAGAGCAGTTCTTAATGGTACCATGTGTCCTGATTTAATTTCCCAGTTGAAATACAAGATGTTGCTTTTTTACAGAGAGGCACATGGTAATTTTGCAGCATGCTGCCTTCTCTACTCCTTCAAATGTGTAAAGCTTGTTCTCTCAATGGATTAACCCCACAACAAAAAAAACAAATAAAAAAACTAGGCAGTACTGATGTAACTCAGCCTAGCAAGGCTGTCTCATAATAAAGCTCAGTGAATATCATTAGACTCTAAATAAAATCAAGTCTCCTGATTGGAAAAGGGTGGGACATGGGTGAGGGGTTTTAGTCACTGGTTTTAGAGTTACTTTCTTTATTGCTTCCAAAACTACTATATAACTAACTGGAATTTAGCACATGTCGACACAGCAATCAGAGATGTGATGACACCTCAGGTAAGCATCCCCCCGCCCTACAGTAATCTAGTTAGCATGGCTAAAAATAGCAGAGAAGATGTAGTGGCACAGACTGCACAAGCCAGCCCAGAATCCTAGATACATACTCACTCTGTGAATTCACTTCTATTTTTAGCCATGCTAGCTACACTGAAGCTAGGGTGGGGATGCTTACCTGAGATGTGATCCCAATGTAGATGTACCCTTAGCTAGCAGCTTTCTTTCAGATTCCAAAACACTCAATACACATTATAAATCCAGGAATCACCTCACCCTTCAATGAAAAGCCACCACTTTAAGAGCAGAAGGAAGTAGTCTTTAAACAGCACCACAGCATCACACATCACTATTGTTTTTTAACCTTATCGAGTTCAGACTCCAGGGGGAGATTAAGGCTACATATACAGAATGCAATTATTCTTGCTGGAATTTGGCCAGGACACCAGGGTTAACACACCTACTCTTGGTCCCGTGGCACCTTTAAGACTAACAGAAGTATTGGGAGCATAAGCTTTCGTGGGTAAGAACCTCACTTCTTCAGATGCAAGTCTTGCTTATGCTCCCAATACTTCTGTTAGTCTTAAAGGTGCCACAGGACCCTCTGTTGCTTTTTACAGACTCAGACTAACACGGCTACCCCTCTGATACTTGACACCTACTCTTGTAAAAACTGTCATGGGATTTTTTTCATGACAAGTGGTCAGGATCTCAATTTTACCTCTTCTTCAGTAGTAATGTGTCCAACAACACCATATTGAACACTGGTTCAGTACTGAATCAGCGGGAAGAGTGACACCTTCTTATCACCAAGACCACATTCTGTCTTACAGGTCTCCCATCTAAGGGCAGATTGTAGCCAGTTCTGCTCTCTCTGATGAAATCACAATCCAAAATAGATTGGCAACAGATTGGATCTGCTCAGTTCACTAAATCTAAGGCTGCGAGTTCAGGTATAGCAATCATTGGGCCCTGCTACAGTCTCCAAATATGTGAACTATAGAATCCAAATAATACATGCATATATGATGCTAAAGACACCAGAAGCTCTATGTTCTGTGGAGTTTTGACTAGTAATGAGAAAGTCCTGAAACCATTCTAACTAGGGACACGTGAACATATTCACAATAAGTGAAACTGGCAAACTGTTCCTTTTTTACCAGCATCAAACTTTCTGACATCCATCCCAACATTTTCACTGCAGCAAGAAGCACTGTTGGATATCGAAACTACTTTCTCTTAGAAAACAAACCCCATTTGATCTCACAGAGAAGGTCCAAGTTAAAGATGACAGCCCTATGTGGCAGGAAAAAAAAATTCTGATGTCTTTTCCTCCTGAACAATCTTTTTCTTCCTAGACAGAAGCCTTTGATGAATGCAGCAAAAATTCTGTCAGACTTCAGCGGGGTGAGATTTCACCCTGTGAAGAGAGATTACTTTTTTTTCTTTTTTGTCCACCTGCTGAGAGAAGATCATCACAGAAGGAACTAGAATAGGGAAAGGAAATCAGCTCGTAGGAATATTGTATTGGAAAGCAGAGTTTTCTCAATAGAGAGAGCTTTTCTGTGGATCCCTGAGGGGAAAAGCCCCCTTCCCCATACTCTGCTCTCAGTTGCCTTAGCACAGGATTGGGATGAAAGACGATAGTGGTATGTAGTGCCACTTCACAGACACTTCTGCAAATATCAGTAAGCCTAGAAGAACTGTTGTGAAATGTTTAAGGACAGCCTTGGGACTAATTGCAGTCAACATCATTTATCTCAAAGAGTCATGCATCATCGGCCACATAGCTTGATTTATCTCATGGCAGCGCAACACATAGGGCCAGTTCGTAGCTGGTGTAACTTGGAGTTGCATCAGGGTGAATTTGCTCCAGGATCCTGGCAGCAGCATGTCACTTCTTTAAGTCATAGATAAAAACAGATTAGATAAAGCTATTTTTCACATGGTCACACTAAGCCAATGATATTTAACAGACAGAGAACATATGACACATGGAAAAATATGAATCGATCCTAATTACTTTACTGGTTGCCACAATATCAGACTTTTCCTGAACAAATCCCGTCATTGAAACATCCCTCTCCTCAATTAAAAGACCTTCTTGAGAAGGCTATGATATTATAAGGGGAACTAGTAGCAACCCATATACTTAGGTGGCCCATGCTTTCCATTAGGAAGGATTCTTGCAACCTTTTCTTTGAGAAGTTCTTACACCTGCATTGTTTAGAGCAAACCTTTGACTTTCAGCAGGGCAAATGTCCTTAGGTTACAGATCTGTCTTTACTTCATCCCAGGAAACTCTGTTTATCTTTTACTAAATTTGTAAGTTCAGACTTATGTCTCTGCCAAAGCAGCAGCAGCAGACACTGTACTGGGAATAGTACTGGAAAAACATTTCTTCTGAATTTGTTTCCCAAGCAAAAAAAGGCAGATTTGGCAATACTGAAACAGTTTGCAAATTCACGTCATTTTTGCTTAATTGTTTCAGCCCATCTGCTTCCCCCCTCCCCCACAAAATAATCCAAAAAATCAAATCCTTTGGATATTTTGAATGAAAACATCTTTTTGTTTTGAACTTCCCATCATTGAATTTTGAAATTCCCATCATGATGTGAGGATGGACTAAATGCAATCAGACCTCCCTGCCCTGTTTATGGTAGATGAATCTTAACAATGTCAACACAAACAAACCTCTTAAAAGAGGGGTTACTAAAAGGTGGTCCATGCTACAAAAACTTTGAGATGTTCCAACTCGGTGGGAGATTGTCACAGTGACCACCTGGCTTCCCAGTCACAACTGCACAGAGCACCTCACCTCCCATTCATGATCAAACAACATCCATGTGACAGCTACAGCAAAAGAGCCAACACCACATGGACTGCCAGCGAGTACTTTTTAGGTCACAGACCACAGTCTGGATCACAGTATGTATATACACACATAAAAAGGTGAGAAATTTCCATCAAATATATTTAGGCAGGTTTTCAGGGTTGGCTTATACACAGCTCAGGTCCTGGAAATGGCTCATCTCTTCTGCCCATCCTAGAAAGGAGCTTCCCTGGCCCACCTGCTCAGGGAAGGAGTACCCCAGATGAGCCTGGGGGTGCCCCTTTCCAGCCTTTTTATGGGCTGGGCTACCCAGGTAGACTCTATAGCTGCTCTCTTCCTTCTACCCAAGACTTCAGAGCCTTTGCTCCTAGTCCTCCCCACAACCCAATCAGGTCTTTTTTAATGTAGTTCAACTCTGCACAGAATTATCTTTGGAGTGACACACACACAAAGAAGAAAAACTGAAACTGAATAAGGTGCTACTTACTGGTTAACACAGTGATCGACCTCACTGGTTTGGAAACCATGTTGGAATTCACCACCATCAGAGTCACTATGTAATAAAGGCCATGATAACTGGCATTAAAAACCACAGGGGAAGGTAAAGTGCTGTTGAATTCTTCAAACTGGAAAAAGTAGTTCTTGGATTCACCAGTTATCTTCACAACGTACACAAAGGACGAGCTCACTACATCAGACTCCTCCAACGACACTACAATGCAGTTGTCATCTCGGACAGTAACTTGGAAAGATGCTGCATTCTACAAGACAATAAAAGAAGAGATGCTAAAGGAAAATCCAGGGTATCATCAGCAATTTCACTTTTATCTACACGATTAGGTATTTACACCACACTCATTCCTGTGGCATTTCTGTGCCTGACCCCAGTGGGATGATAAATAAGAATTTCATTCCACAAGAGGGTTAGTTTGCAAAATTCTTGCAATCTTTTTAGGACCTGACCCAAAGCCCAAAGTTAATGCTACATGATTATTAGGCAAATCCATCTGCCAATGCAAGATTGTTCCCTACAGTATATTTTCCAATGCTATGACTAGTCCAGCTTTCAATGTCTCGAAAACTCTGCTGTTTCCCTGGGAAGACTATTTCTGATATGCAGCCTGAATTGCCCTTTTCACCTCACGGGTTGCTGGTTGTTGGTGGGTTTTTTTGTTTGTTGTTTCTTTTAGTAGGTGCAGGGATGAAAGGGGGATACCAGGTGAAGAAGGATTTTAGAAAAAGCTGCAAACAATACCACTGAGGACAGTAGAGTCAATGGAAATGTCTTTATTATCCAGAAGCAGGGCACTGTAGGCAGGGCCAATGGGGGAGGAGGGGGAAGCTGGTACAAATTACCGGGGCCCAGCGGTCCGGAAGGGGGCCCAGGGCCCGACTCCCCCCCGTCAGCCCTTTTTAGCCAGTCCGCCCTTGCTGGGGGGACCGAAATTTTTTTTTTTTCACCAGGGCCCGAACCCGCTCTCGGTGGCCCTGACTATAGGCTTGATCTTGGGAAATGACAAGAATCTGCAGCTGAGGGCAGATTTCTGTGATATAAGAACTGACCAAGCACTCTCAGAAAGTCATGTCTAAGCATTCACTGGGTGCTTAGCACCTCTCAGTATCAGGCCTTATCTTTGCATCTCAAAAGCTTTCACTAGTGTCTGGGACATGAGGGAATAGGAACTCTTGCCAGTCACTGCTTTTTCATTTCCTGTTAAGTCATTTCATTTTAAATGTTTCTTTCATATGCAGTTAAGAAAAAATTGAGAGATTTAACCTTGTTTTCCTATATCATGAGCATGTAAAGTCACTGCCAGCTGAAAAACCTTTTCCTTTTACTAATTGCAAGCCAGCTGTCAGCAAGAAGCACTTGTTCTCTACAGGAATTGCGAAACATAACTGCTGTAATTAATTAGAAGAAAAGATTAATCTTTACAGCAGTGGTTCCTTCTCTTTTTTCTTCCTCCTCCCTTCCCCTCCACCCCTTTTACAGATGCAGTATTGCCAACCCCAGGCATTCAAAAATCAGGAGTCAGGCCCCCCAAAATCATAAGATTGGCTTAAGAATCATGAGATTTTCAAAAATAATAAACATTTTTATTAATAATAATTATTATCATTAATTTGCCTTCTGGGTTTTGGCTCACATTTTCAAGCTTTTCTCCACAATCGTGAGGGGCTAGAAACTTTTATTTTTCTAAAAATTAAAGCTGAGGTTATTGCAAAATGAAATTATTCCAGGAGCTGGGGTTTGAAGAAGAAAACCAAATATCTGAAAACTGGTGATAAATTTGTAAGAGTTGGCAACATTGTATATAGTAGAGAACGGAGGTTGAAACCATCAACATTAAGTACTACAGAAAGTGGATGTCCTACAAAATGGCAAACTGGGTTTCAGATCCTGAGTACAGTTGCAGGCCCTGAGTCTGTAGAGAGGCTGAAACTATAGCTCAGAGAGGTGTGAACTACCCTGTACAGTGGGATGTTAACTTCTAGACCTTCTATTCTGGGGAACCCCTCCACTACCACCTCTCAAAGAGGGAATTGTGTAAGAAAAGTGAAATGGGCTAGCTCACCCACATACCCAAGGTTACTGGGGTAAATACTGTGGGAGTGCCCCTGCCTCTTAAGAAGTCTGTGTTGCCCCTGCTGCTCTCAAAAGAAGTGGTGCTTCTACTGCTGCTGCAGAAGGAGGGAAAGGCTCAAGTTGCTGCCCCTGTATCTATGGGAAGGGAGGAGCCCATCAGCTACTGCCACTCCAACTAGGGGAGGGGTCACAATGTAGGATCAGTGCTGTGAGGGTGAAATCACAAACTGGCCCCTATGTCAAGGTGAACCTAGAGCCACAGATTGCCTTGATCTGTCTCCATACAGATAGGGATGGGCCAGGAGACTTGTTCCTAAAAAAGCTGAGAGACTTTAGAGCTGGACACAAACTGCAGCATTGGTCTTTCTCTATAATGGACCTAATCTGGACCCAAACCTGGGATAAACATCAATTCCAGATTTTGATTTGATCTTTGCACTTTGGTTCCAATCTCTAATCCTAAAATCCTTTTAAGTGATTTTAGGACTTTAAAATGATACACACAACATATTATTAGGAATTAATATTTTATGGCAAAAGTTTGTTACACTTTGCAGATGGCATAGTCATTGCCCCAAAGAGTTTACAGTCTGAGGTCCCAACCCTGCAAAGACTTGCACATGAAGACTTACAAATGCTTACCTGTTCTCCATTTGGATTGATATGCTTACCTTTTGAAGTCAATAGGGCTAACCATACATGTCTTTGCCTAAAACCCCAGTCCTGCAATCTGACTCACACAGGATCCAATTGCAGGATTAGGGATTACGTTTTAGATCTGGTCAAAAAAACCCACAAACAAACAAACAAAAAAACAAGGGGGGGGGGGGGATTTGGGATTTCATCCTCCCCCCACATCAACATTTGAAATTATTCCTACTACACTCCTCTAACCCAGCCCCATGGGACATCAAGGAAGTGTCCATAAAGTTGGTCTCCAGGAAACACGGATGTGCCTGTCGCTTCACAAAGAATCACAGAAAGAGTAACTTTATTCTAAGACTAAATAAAGAATTATGGTCCTGATTAATAGATTATATACCCACAAGGGACCACTGTGGTCTCATCTGAGCTCCTGTAATAACACAGGCCATAGGATTTCCCTTTATTTCTGTTTGAACTAGTGCATATCTTTTAGAAAAACATCCAATCTTGATTTTAAAATTGCTAGTGATGGAGAATCCAGCACAACCCTTGGACAGCTATTCTAATGGTTAATTACCCTCACTGTTAAAAATTTGCATTTATTTCCCTTCTGAATTTATCTAGCTTCAACCTCCAGCCATTGGACTGTGTTAGATCTTTCTCTGCAAGACTGAAGAGCCCATCATTAAATATTCGTTCCCCATGTAGGTACTTATAGACTGATCAAGTTGCCAAGTCACTTAACCATGTATCTAACATGAAGCATGTGAGTAATCCCATTGAAGTCAATGGGGTTTGAAGTCAATAGAACTACTCATATACCTAATTTAGGCCCATGCTTCGGTAGATAAGGTAAACTCTGCTATCCCTAAAGATACTCTGGCTTCCTCACTTCTAACCAGAACCTATCCCAGCACCGTCCCCAATCCCCTGGCCTAACTTCTTGCTATACATTTAAAAGAAACAAACAAACAAACAAAAAGCCCTATTGAAAATCGGTATGTTTTAAGGCAGGCAATTACAGTTTAAACCATAGTTCCTCATCTTAATCGTAGTTTAGATTACTGGTGGTGCTAATAAAGCACAGCTGGAAATTAATGATATAATTGCAGAGTTGTATATAGACTCAGCATATAATTATATGCTTATAAGTGTCATTCATATTTGGTGCGATTTTATTCTTTGATATGTATATGGGTGTGGTACTAACTGCACCAAAGTACATTTTATTAAAATTTTTCCCATCACAAGGTATGCTGGACGTGATAGTAAATTCCACCCATCTGACAGCCAGGTGACCCCCCCTACATAACTCTCATACGATCATCATAACATAACTGTAGCACGTTATATAAAAATCCTCACAGTAAGTTGCTACTGTTACCAGTGGTAAGATTCAGATACAGACAATAATTAATTCCAAGTGAGCGATCACTAAAGCAAACAGCTGCCAGTGAGTTTGTAAAAGAGGTAATCACCCTGCCTCACACACCTGCGCCCATATGCTTTAAACTATACCCTGCATGATGCACATTTTTGAGTGACATCTGTTCTATACATTACAGGCATTGCATGGCCTTCTTCAACAATTTCTGACCTTTGGTTCTGACACTCAGGTTCTGATTTCAAAATGCAGGGACAGATGATAGATCAGAATACAGGACTCAAAAATTGATGTGAAAACTTAGGTCATTTTTCTCCCCTCTTGCATATGCAGTCTGAGTTTCTAATGTTTCTAAAAGAGTGGGCCAATGTGTGATGTTCTCTCTCTCTGTATGAGAAGGTGGTTACTGGCGGATATTGGTTTTGTGCTTTTGGGAGGAAGGGCGGGGACAAAACCAGCATTGTTTCTAAGCACCACTGTCAGTGATAAACATGCCCCACTTAACTAGAATGTAAAGCTGGTGTCTCTTAGGACTGACAGCATCAGTATGGTAAATACACATTTCATTACTTCTGGTCAGCTACCTTCAGGATTTAATTTGCTGGTGTCGCAGCTCGAGTGGCTGTTTTATGCCTGTGGGGAAATTTGGCAGGACTTGTGTATTCTGAACCAAATGATTAGCTCCAACTTCCTTCTGAGTTTATTATCACAAGCTTGTGCTGCACTAAAGGACTTCAAAAAAGGAGGAAGTGAATCCTGCACTGTAGTGTCTGCTTGCAGTCCCTTTCAGCACAGGGATAAGTCATGACAATGGAATTTCCAACCAACAACCAGTTCCCAATTTAAAAAAGCAAGAAAATATAATGACATCACACAAACGGCTATTCAAAGAGTAACGGGAAAATAAATGGCATGCAGCAGAGCTCATAGCTCTATATTCTAGAAGTCTATGTCCTCCTTTTAGATTCCTATAACAGTGGTCTCCAACCTTTTTACGCCTAATATCACTTTTTGAATCTAAGGCCAACCCAGGATCTACCATGCCCCTTCGCTGAGGCCCCGCCCCTTCCCCAAAGCCCCGCCCCACTCACTCCATTCCCCCCCCACCCCCCCGTAGCTCGCTCTCCCCCACCCTCACTCACTTTCACCAGGCTGGGGCAGGGGGTTGGGGTTCGAGAGGGGGGGAGGGGTAAAAGCTCTAGGAGGGGGTACAGGGTGCTGGCTCTAGGAAGGGGGTCAGGGCTGGAGCAGAATGTTGGGGTAAAGGGTGCTGGCTCTAGGAGGGGGTCAGGGCTGGGGCAGAGTGTTGGGGTGCAGGAGGAGGTTTGGATTGCTGGCTCTGGGAGGGGGGGTCAGGGATGGGGGTTGGCGGGTTGGGGGATGCGGCCTCCCACCGAGCAGCACTTACCTCCGGTGGCTCCCAGTGGCGGCGGGTGCAACGACGCTAAGGCAGGCTCCCTGCCTATCCCGGCCCCATGCCGCTCCCAGAAGGGGCTAACGCACCCCTGCGGCCCCTGGGGGCCAGAGCAGGGGGGCATGTGGCTCCGCGCGCTGCCTCCTCTGCAAGCACCACCCCCGCAGCTCTCCCGGCCAATGGGAGCTGTGGGAGCGGTGCTTGCAGGCAGGAGCAGTGCGCGGAGGGAGACTCCTGCCCCCCTGTCCATGGGGCTGTGCTGACTGCTTTCAGGAGCAGTGTGGGGCCAGGGTAGGCAGGGAGTCTGCCTTAGCGGCAGCCATACTGCACCACCAGAGATCACAATCGACTGGGAGATCCTCTAGGATCGACCAGTCAGTGACCACTGTCCTATAACAATATAAGCTTTACAGATGGGGGAACAGGTTTACAGAGAGGTCAAAGTTTGAAAAAGGCCACTGATTTTGCGCTCCTTAGTCTTTGGGTATCCAACCTATGACACGTTGGGCCGGATTTTCAGAAGTGCTGATCAGCCAAATGTTCCATTAACTTCAGAGGGAGATGTGGGTATGCAGCAGTTCTGAAAAATCAGGCCCAACGTGTCATAGGTTGGATACCCAAGGACTAAGGAGCGCAAAATCAGTGGCCCATTTTGAAAATATTGGCTTAAGTGACTTATATTCATAGATTTTTTTTTTTTAAGGCCAAAAGGGAATCCCTATGATCAGGTAGTTTGCCCTTCTGTCAACAGAAGAGGGTTTAGAACAAACTGATAAATGAAACAGTAATAAGTCACCAGGACCAGATGGTATTCACCCAAGAGTTCTGAAGGGACTCAAATGTGAAATTGCAGAACTACTAACTGTAATAACAGCTGAAAACAGCCTATGTGCCAGATGACTGGAAAATACCAAGTGTAACACCGATTTTGAAAAGGGGCTCCAGAGGAGATCCTGGCAGTTATAGGCCTGTAAGCTTAACTTCAGTACTGGGCAAATTGGTAGAAACTATAGTAAAGAACAGAAGTATCAGACACATAGATGAACATAATTTGTTGGGGAAGCAGTCAACATGGCATTTGTAATGGGAAGTCATGCCTCACAGATCAATTAAAATTCTTTGAGGGAGTCAAAAAAGCATATGGATAAGGGTGATCCAGTCGATATGGCATGCTTAGAATTTCAAATGTCCCACACCAAAGGCTCTTAAACAGACTAAGCAGCCGTGGGATAAGAGGGAAGGTCCTCTTATGGATAAGTAACAAAGGGCAGGAATAATGCTCAGTTTTCACAATGGAGGGAGATGAAAAGTAGGGTCTCCAAGGATCTGTACTGGGACAAGTGCTGTTCAATATATTAATGATCTGGAAAAGGGAATGAACAGTGAAACAGCAGAGCTTGCAGACAATACAAAATTATTCAGGATAGTTAAATCCAAATCAGACTAAAAGGAATTACAGAAGGATCTCACAAAACTGGATGACTGAGCAACAAAATAGCAAATGAGATTCAACATTGATAAGTGCATTGGAAAAAATAATCTCAACTACATATACAATGGCGACTTCTAAATTAGCTGTTACCACCCAAGAGAGGTCTTGGAGTCACCATGGATAGTTCTCTGAAAACTTCCACTCTATGTGCAGCCCCAATTTAAAAAAAGCGAACAGTATGTTAGGAACTATTAGGAAAGTGATTTAAAATAAGACAGAAAGTATCATAATGCCACTATATAAATCCAAGGTGCATGACACCTTGAATACTGTTTCCAGTTCTGGTCACTCCATCTCAAAAAACGATATTGTGGAACTGGGAAAGATTCAGAGAAGGGCAACAAAGATAATCAAGGGTATAGAACAGCTTCCGTACAAGAAGAGTCTAAAACGATGAGGGTTGTTCAGCTCAGAAAAGAGACAACTAAGGGGGGATATGATAGAGATCTATAAAATTATGAATGGTGGGGGAAAAGTGAAGAGAGAAGTGTTATTTACCCCCTCACACAATCCAAACACCAGGGGGTCACTTGATGAAATTAACAGGCCACAGGTTTAATACACACAAGAGGAAGTACTTTTTCACACAATGCACCTATGGAACTTGTTGCAACTGGATGTTGTGACAGCCAAAAAGTATAACTGGGTTCAAAAAAAGAACTGGAGCTGAAACTGCCCGAGCCCTGGGGCTGAAGCCGGGGCTGGGGCTGAAGCCATCGGAGCCCTGCCCCACCACCAGCTTCAGCCCTATCCCCAGTGACAGGACTTTGGTGGCTTCAGCCCCCTACCTTTTAAATTCTTAGTAGGGGGCAGGGGTGGGACTAGTGGGGGCTTTCAGGAGCTATAGCCACACCCCCTGCAGCAAACCTTTCCGGTGCAAAAGTCAAACCTTACTCAGATGTAAGGGTGGCATGATATAGCGCATCCCACACCCCCACTTGAGCCCCCCCGACTGAGAAGAGACTGGTGCCACCCCTGGTACGGGGGGGATCATAATTTTCTTTTAGTCCAAAGGAGGTTGCCAGCAGAAAAAGCTTGAGAAACACTGACAGAGGTTTCATCCTCTGAGGGCCACAAACAGATGTGAAGGAGTCACACCACAGTCCCTTTTTATGGCTAGATGGAAGAGGTGGTCAGGGATTATGAAGCTTTCATCTATTGTAACATGGGATTTCAGTTCGAAAGAGGTGGAGCAGCACTGCTTCAGGCACATTACTTCTATTTTGAAGTTTCAAACATTTCTTAAATACTCCCCTCAGGAAACTTTCTGGCCCCAGTACCACCTCTATTGCATCACTTGACACACTCCACCACATTCCCACCTCTACCTCTCTCATTTTTCCATTCCCTCACAAGCCAAACTGGGAAAACACACAGGTTCTGCAGCATATTTCATGTGGCACCAAACAGTTCCAGAGCCACCAAACCCCACACTGGGAGTGTTCTTTGTCTGCCTCTGCTCTTATAGGAGGAAGCGTTAGCAAAAATGCGTCAGATGATGACAACTGTTACTATGGTATGGCACAAGGACAGAGGCAGTTGCAAAGGTAGGCATGACCCAGACCATGTCCTGGAAAAGATCCCCCTCCAGGTTCTAGACCAGGACTTTGAAACAACCAAAGTAGCCAGGCCTGAAACTTGCTAACTTCTCCTTTTGGAGAGGATTCTATTTGCATGATAGACAATAAACAACCCCCTTTATGGAAGATGCAACATGTCAAGACTCCCCTTGGAATTTTTTTCCTTGACAGATTATTACAGTCTATTACAGATTGTCAGTTGAGTAGGCAGAGACACCGTGTGAGCCTTGGAAGAATCCATCCTGGTCATTACACATTGTCCAATGCACTCTAGGACAGGACACAGTTTTGAAGAGTGTCAACCATAAGAAGACAGGAATTGTCTGAGGTGGTCATAAAGGATTGACACAGGAATAATAGGATGAGAAGGTCTTGCCATCAGTGCTTTCACTTTAAGCACCAGTTCTTCACAGGTTATAAACAGATACTAATTAAATAAATACTCTGTAGAAATGGAATCCCCTTGCCATAAAGATTTTCCATGCAAAAAGGAGTATTTTGAGGAGTGAAAATACAAGAACATTGACTCTCAATAATTTATGATGTTTTATTTAGGTTAACACATCATTTCTGGCATTCTGCTCTATTAACAGTGTCCTCGGCACTCACACTATTTTGGGTCTTGAGAAACCAGTAGTAATAAGCTGGTAATCATATTTTATAAATAAGGTTAAAAAATTCTTTGTTCTGGGGGACAGCATTAAAGAGACAGTATCCCCCTTTCCTCTCCCTGCACCAATTGAGGCAGAAATGTTTGTTTTTTAGGCAAATGTCAATGTTTTATCTATGGAGTGTGATGTTTTACTACTATTTGCTAAAGCCAGTCTGCTGGGTTTTAGAATTATTCCTAGAGACTGTTCACCCTTTTACTCAGGGCTTAAATTCTTATTGAGTATTTCTTGGAGCCCCCCACCTCCCGCACCAACATGCTATAAAAACTCCAAGGGGGTTGAAAATATTTACGAGATCTCTGCTCCGGACAGCTCCAGCTGAATTTAAGCCCTGCCTTTACTATAACTTTAATTGAATCAAAATAGGTGAGAAATGGAAGCGTTTGGATTCAGTTAAGATGATGATACTTAAAAAAACGTAACACCTAGTAAAAACACCAAAAATTTAACTCCTCCCGCAGCCCCCTGGCAAAAAAAAACAAGAAAAAAAAAACAAAAAAATTGTGATGGGCACAAACCAAACCTAGGGATCCAAAGAGCAGGAACTTTGAGGAAGTTCAAATCTAGATGAGAACTTATGAATAGCATCTCTCTCTATTCTAGAGCCAATTCACATACACAGCCCCTCTGGAAGTTCAGATCCAGGCTTCAATCTATCTTCAATCCAAACAATTCTTTGAACTTCTCTCTGTAAATAAAACCATGACAGAAAGAGCACCTGTCCTGAAAGACGATACTAAATTGTACTCCATCCCCAGCTACCAGCACAAATATGTAGCTCTTAGTTATTTATGGAGCATGTGTAATTAAAATTTAGCCGATCCCTAGTGGACATACACACCATAGATTTGAGCTGAACTATGTTTTAATTAAAACGGCTCTTCCCACATGATCTGTTATCAGAAATAGAAAATATGATCTGGCATGGGAAAGACCTATTACATCATCTAGTCAAATCCCCCTGCCAGTGCTTGAGTGGTCCCTACAGTGCCTTTCTCCAATCTAGTTGCTTTCCCTGCCTTTGGGAAGACACAGAGTGCAAATTCCCACTTGCACAAGTGTAAAATGATCAGGATTGCACTTAGTCCAGATAGGAGGATGAAAGGTTCACATTAGATGGCTCTTAAGTTCTGGAAAAAAACCCAACATCTAGGCACCATAGAGGTGACAATACAACATTTCCTTGCATATGTAAAATACTGCTTTGCATGTACACAACCCCTTTGCATCTGAGGATGCTGAAGAGCATTTCAACAAATGATACATTCTAACAATACTGCTGCGAGGAAGCTATTATATTCACTTTGCATCTGGGAAAACTGAAGCCCAAAAAGGTTGTATGCAGTGCAGTTGTAGCTGTGTGGGTCCCAGGATATTAGAGAGACAAGGTGGGTGAGGTAATATCTTTTGTCGGGCCAACTCCTGTGGGTGAGAGAGAGAAGTTTTCGAGTCACACAGAGCTCTTCTGGCTTGAAAGCTTGTCTCTCTCACCCACAGAAGTTGGCCCAATAAAAGATATTACCTCACCCACCTTGTCTCACCCAAACAGGTTATTAGATCTGTCTGGAATCACAAAGCAAGTCAGCGGGTGAACTAAGAAGAGAAGCCAGGGGTTCTGATATTTTATATTCTGATCATAAGGTGCCAGATTTTAAAAGGCATCAGGCATTATGTCTTATAATGCCTTGGATTTCTGTAGTGTCTTTCATCCAAGGAGCTTGAAGCACTTTAAAAACAGTAATGAATTAAGCTTTAAAAAACATGCTTGAGACATAAGTAAATTATATCCCCAGTTTAAAAATGTGTTAATTATATATTTACTTACTCAATAACATCCACATTTAAAACCCCCCTCTGTACATAGTTACTCCAGCTAGTTAAAATTTCTGGAATTTTTAAACTGATTACATTTCAAAATTAAAAAAAAAATTGGGAAAAAATGCCAATTATTTTTCCTTGGCTTACTGACCAACTCTAGAGCGGATAAAAATGTTTCACATTTTTGACATTTCAAATCTGAAAATATTGAAAAAAGCAAAACAAAATGTTCACCCATTTCCCCCTTCTTTTCAACCCATTTAGCTATTTATCCTGCTGTGCTGCTATGGGAAGTAATAATTATTCATTTTAAAAATATATTTTAAAATATTAGCTGATAAAGAAAAGTCAAACACAAAATAAACTTACTGTTTCAATGCTGCTTATTGTACTCACAGACTTCAGCCCAATATATGTGACATGCTGGCAGACCAGGTGCCAACTCTTGCCAAGGCTTTAGGTTTCAGCTGAGCACTGACAAATTCATTGCTGGAAACCAGTCTGTGTCATCTGTGTGTTAGTATGATTAAACATGTTGCAAGTCCAATATCCATCTTAGTCTTTATGAAAGGCTTGTAAGGTACTGCATGCATTAATCTCACTTATAATATCTTTATCACATGCTACAAGGTAATATTTAAGATTTTGCTTTGGAACTGTAAAAAAAAAAGTTTGCTCTGAAGCTGTAACTCAGACTGGAGGGATCATTTCCTGCCCATCAAGGAGGACTATCAAAACTAAACAGGCGATTGTGAGACATCACAATACACAAAGACTTTGTTTATTGCCCCTTTACACCATGAAGAGGCTACATGCTAACGGGCGCATCCCAACAGCTTGAATTCTGGAAGAGGGAAATAAAAACAGCTGACAAGAAAATGTTTCATCTTTTTGCTGTTTGCTCCGGCCCTATGAGAGTCTAATGAAACCGAAGCCGAGATCCCCAGGTCAGCCTGGGTTAGCCCTAAAAGACTTTCAGAGCTGACAGGTTACTACAACTCTGTCACCTTTTAAAACCACAGATTGTATCATTTGTGTGTATATACTTGTCTGCTTTAACCTCGTAACAACTCTCTCATTTCTTAGTTAATAAATCCTTAGTTTACTACAGGATTGGCTACAAGCACTGTCTTTGGTGACAGATCTAAGGTACAAATTGACCTGGGGTAAGTGAATGGTCTCTTGGGACTGGAAACAATCTGAATATTTGGTGATCTTTGGTGTACAATAACCAACTATCAGTAACTCCAGCTTGCCTGGGTGCCAAGGTAGTCTGGAATGCCGAAGGGGACTGTCCGTGACTCCATGGTAAGACTGTTATAGCGCTTTAGGAGTTCACATTTGTCACTGGGTTGGCAAAACCTAATTATAGATAATGCTATGTTTTAGTAATGGGTATTTTTAGTAAAAGTCATGGACAAGTCACGGGCAGTAAACAAAAATTCACGCCCGTGACCTGTCCATGACTTTTACTATATACTCCTAACTAAAACTTGGGCAGGGGTGGGTGGGGGGATGGGACGGTCTGGGGACACTATGGGTGCTGAGGGTGGTGGCTCAGAACCCCGCTGGTGATGGGGGGGGGGGACGGTTGGTGAGGCTGGCAGGGGCTCCCTACCCAGCTCCGCATGTTCCTGCAGCTCCTAGGCGGTAGAGGGGCCAAGGGGCTCCATGCGCTGCTCCCGCCACAAGTGCCAGCTGCACAGCTCCCATTGGCCAGGAACCGCAGGGGCGGAGCCTGTGGGCCCAGGCAGCACACGGTGACGGAGCCCCTTGGCCCCTCTGCCTAGGAGCTGCAGGGCCATGCCAGTGGGAGCGGGGGAGCCCCCCACCCTGAGTTGAGAACCCCCCGCACCTCCCAACCCCCTGCCCCTAGCCTGAACCCCCTCTCACACACCCAAACTGCTGCTGCTGGCCGCTGCAGAAGTCACGGAAAGTGACTGACTCTCAGCCTTAATTACAGAACATGCAACTAGTTTGGGCTCTCTGCCCTGCTTCTTGACAGTCTGCCCTGAAGGTTGGCACTCACTGTTGTGAGCCACTCCAGACAGCATGACATTATGTAGAGAGCTGACCCACTTATTAGGTATGCCATGATATTATCTTACTTTTATGTGGTATTTTCTTCCCAAAGAATCCCAAAGAAACTTAATTTTTCCAGTGCAAAAATGGAGGGAGAAAGGAAAAAAGTGAAAGAAAGTGGGGAAAATTCAAATTTTTCACATTTTTAAAAATACTTTTTATATTTTTTCCTGTGCAAAAAATTAAAAATAAGAGCAAGTGCCCACCAAAACATTTTCTGAAACAATTTTTTCTAAATAAATCGTTGTTCAAACTTTTCCCCTGAAAAACAAAAATAATCATGAAAAATTTCAAATCAAACAAAAATTCTTTTGCTTTGCTCAAAATGCATCATATAACATTTATTTTGTTCAAGCAGCTCTAGTGGTTCTTCCTCCCAACAGGGCACAAAGAGTGCTGATTCTAGAGAAGTCAGACACTAGCTATGTCTAATAATACCTTCAATTCATGCAATGCCTTCCATTCAAAGATCTTGGAGCACTTTACAACAGAGCTAGCCAAGAAATATTTTCCTGTGCTGTGGAAATTTTTGAGTTTTTTGAATATTTCCCTATTTCTCACTGGAATGAAACCAGGATCTTTTGAAATTATTAAAAAAAAAGAGAGAGAGAGACATCCCAATATAGCCAATAAGGACACTCACCTGGGATGTGGGAGCATGACAGAGTAGGATGAGTGCTCTAACCACCAGCCTATTGTTTTTTCTCGGGTGTGTCATTCTTTCTCATTTTGACCAGAAATTCCATCCTGGACCTGACACTTTCCCTAAATGAATCGGTATTTTCTGATGAAAAATAGTTTTGCTGAAAAATTCTTGACCAGCTCTACTTTACTGTTAGTGAATTAAGCTTTAAAACATGCCCGAGAGATCTACAGGGAGAACACCAAAGGAGCCTAAGGGTGAAATCTTGGCCCCATTAAAGTCAAGGAGATCTTTGCTATTGATTTCAATCTTAAGCAAATTTAACTCCCTTCACCTCTTATGAAAATCTCAGCTTTAGAGACTTTCTCAAAGGTCAGGCAAGTTTATGAGATAATAGCTTTTAACTTTTACTGGGCCAAATTCTATTGCTGGAAGAGACAGACAAGTTTTCAAGCTACAACAACAATGCAGATTGTGACAGTCAAGAATAAAACTCAGATCACCCGACTTCCCCTCCTGTTCTTCAACCAGGGCCAGGGCCCTATAATTACTCTCAGTAGCTTTTTCCCCCTCAACCTGTCAATAACCAGACACATGACTATGGTGAACTCGCTCCCTTCAAAGATGATTTCTTTCGGTTCAGACAGAGGGTTTTAAAATCCACAGAGAACCTGTTATTCTGCCCTTCACTCACACGGCCGTGTTCTTGTTTTGCACAAATTGGCAGGAGTTGAGTTGAGAGTGTCTGCTGAGATTTTTCAGTTACTTAAACAAAGTTCCTGTGGCTACTTATTGTCTTCCTTGCTGGAGTGTTTGCTTTGTGGTTTCCTTTTTGATTTTCCCTCTGACCTGAACTCAAAGAGAGTGACAACCAACCAATCAATGCTGTTTTTTCTAACTTGCTTGCAAGTAGGGTGACCAGATGTCCCGATTTTATAGGGACAGTCCCGATATTTGGGGCTTTTTTTTAATATGGGCTCCTATTACCCCCCACCCCCTGTCCCGATTTTTCACACTTGCTATCTGGTCACCCTACTTGCAAGAGATGAGCTCTGTAACTCTCTGCACAACATGGACTCAATTGCAAATCCACAATGCTTATTTCTGTCACTAAACCCTGATTTGAATTCATTTAAAAAGTTAGTTTTTAGCCAAGGCTCAGTCATTACGACTTGTAGGAGAGATTCCTGCCTGCAAATGGACCATGATCACAACAGATTATGTGATGTGCTACTGGATTTAAGCACATCCTTAAATCCTTTGCTGAATAAGGGCTTATGTGAGGAAGGGTGGTCTTGTTAATACCTGTGAATCAGGAGATCTACATCCTATTTTTGATTCTAACCTGAGTGACTTTGGGTAAATTCCATAACTGCTCAGTTTCCTCATCCATAAAGTGATAATATACAACTCACAGCTATGCTCCAAGGTTTAATTTATTAGTGACTGAAGCACTTTGAGATAACCAGATAGAAGGTGCTATATACACTGTAAATGCAAAAATGTTATTACATGCTGTTCTTGGGTGGTTTTTACATCTGACAGTTATTCAGTGATCAAGACCTATCTAAGTATTTATAAACACTCCCATCACCCTGGTATCTTATTCTGAGATAGTTCAGCCGCAGCAGCAGGACAGAAAGCATCAGGATTAAATCTCTAGCTGGTTTGATGGATAGAAATCCTTGAAAATGGAATTTAGAGAATTTGGCCTTGGTCCTTCAATTTCTCTTTACATATTTCTTTGTGTTTTTTTTTTCCATTCTTTTGACTGAGTTTTATTCCAAACATAACAGTAGCCAAAGGAACAAGATAAGGGTTAATACATTAGGAGAGGAAACGCAATTGAGAAAGTGCATGGAAACAGTCAATGGCAAGTCTGTCACATTACAGTAAAGTCAAAGTGAGTAGCTTGTGAAGGGAAAAAAAATCATGATTTCCTCATTTTAATTCAAAAGATGGGAGATGGAGTCAGGACTCGAGGATTCTCTTGCCTGCTCTGAATAGAATGAATTGATAAGCTGAGTGACCTTGGATAAGAGTGACCTCTCTTTCAGTTTTCCCATCAATAAAGTATAATCATATTTACTGTGCTTCCTTCACAGTGCTTACTAGACTAATGATGTAAAGAGCTTTGTGATCACTGTTGGGCTACTTTCGCGATAACTGAATACAGTAAACACATCCATGTTATTCTGGCTGGCTGGCAGCCATTTGCCAACCAGCATCCAAGGATTTGCATAATCACAATATGGTTATTTCTCAATAACCATACTGCTAATATGCAAATTCCTCTGCTCTCAGTGACTCCAGTACTCATTTTCAAGACACTGCCTCAGCTTCTCCCCATCCACTCAGACTGAAGCAGAAAACCTTCAACGTTTACTGAAAAGAAGAAATGGAAATAAAAGTAAATAGTACCGTGAGGGGTGGGAGTTATTTGTTTGAGGAAGGATGGTCCAGCACTTAGAGAACCAGCTTGGTCCTCAAGAAACCCAAGTTCAAGTTCCTGTTCCACCACAAATGTCTTGTGTGACCTAGGGCAAGTCACTTGGTGCTAGATATTTTTAAAAGGCCTTTAATCGCTCTCTGCCTCAGTTCCTCATCTGTACAATGGGGCTCATAGCACTTCCCTACCGCACAGGGGGTCTTGAGAGGATAAATTCATTAGCAATTCTGAGGCACTCAGACACTGCAGTAATGGGGGCCATATAAGTAACTAAGACAGGATGTTTTGTTTGGGGGATAGCAGATTTTGTTTTAAGTTTAAAACACACACACTCTCTCTCTCTCTCTCTCTCTCTCTCTCTCACACACACACACACCCTTCTTCTCATATTTCTCTCTGCTGCCCCCACACCCCTGCCAACTATGCCCCTGCAGATCGGCTTCTTTTTTTTTTTTTTTAACCCATTGTCATGTATTTCTGTTTACATGTGGAGTATCCCAGATCTTCTCTCCCAATTCAGTTTTGAAACACTGGGGCTGTTTCAAGGCCACTGAAGTTAATGGACTTTGGATCAGGCCCATATACTGCAGTTATTATAAAGAGAAGAGACTTAGTTACCTCTGGCAAGAAAGAGAAGGGGAAGAAAATAGAAAGAGGAAGAGGAAATTGAGAGGGGAAGATTGGCTCTTCTTCTCCCCTGCAGAATCAAAAGATGGTTTATCTTTCCTGTTTTTGAAAAATGAAGCTTTCAGCAGCTCAATAACCCATTTTGGGTGCCCTCCCACCTTTTCTCTTTAAAGTATGAACATATAATATAAACAAATGTAAGCACAATGATTTTAACTTCCTGTTAACTCAGTAGCCATTTGTTGCCCTGATAAAACTGAGGTCCTGAAGCTTATTGGCCCAATTTTTCACTGTAGTAATAATTCATTCCAAGAAGTATTGTGCTTTTTGATTCATCCTCTAGGATTCATTCAGGAGACTGATATAAACTACCCAACTTGTTACTGATGAATTGTAAAAGAGGGAATTGAATTATAAAGTCTTCTGGCTTCCTGGTGATAGATTTTATTAAGCTGTATTACTACACTGAGGGTATTTTTGTAATGTAGTTTTAAGTTGCCTCAAGGTGCCTAGAGCATATAGACAGATACTTTTTAAATTATTTGCATAAATCTAAATAAATAATAAAATATACTCAGTTCTAAAGCTGCTTTGTTCTTCTTCTTCTTGGTATCACTATGCATTCTTGGATCAATCCTGGATCTTTATATGCCAAGAGAAGAGGGAAATATTCCATGTCCTCATAAAAAAGAATTGCTGGTCCAGCAAATCACTAAATATGAGCAGTGACTCTTGAGGCCTAGATTCCTGAAGGGGAAGGCAGAATGGATTAAAAGCACCTTCAAACAGACATGGTTTTAGCACAAGACTATGTGCTGCACCAATGCATCTGGAATAATGTAAAAAGGAATAAAGAACCCAAACACAGTTGGAGATTAAGAACTTTATACTGGCTACAGTAAAAATGTTTTTAAATGGGGGGGGGAGAGAAACGTGTGCCAGATATTAACGGGAAGCCTATTTGTGCTCAATTCATTGGAGAAATATTTCAAGGACATATAATCCTTGTGAAATGATGTGTCCTATATTCCTTGAAGCAGATGACAGTCCCATTATGTACAAAGTATCATGTGTGATGAATACTGATTTGTGGGTTTTATTATTCTCTCAATATGCAGAACCTATCAATGTAACTCTCCTTCACCTCAATTGAAATGATAGACCCCTCTCTATGTTTCACAGAAGAGGCAATATTGTAAAACTTGTAACCTACAATAAATCTGAATGTGCACTGGGGAGACAAGTCACCCATGATTAGGGCTCTTGTGGTGAAACAAAAACAGCCTTGTTGTTGACATGTGTTCCTAAAACATGTGACAATTAACAACAAGCAAGAGGTTAAAAATCACTTCATATTCATTGTTACCAAGGAAAATGGGAGCAAAATCAGAATTCAATGAACAAATCTTTGTACATCTGGCATATCTTTGTAATTTATTTCTTGTCGAGACAAGACAAGAAATAAAAATAACGCACATTTAATCAAGACTAGAATTTAAAGATTCCCATTCCTGTGGAATCTAAGCCCCTCACAACCTTTAACGTATTTATCCTTGCAAAACACATTGTGAGGTAGGGGCAATCCCCATTTTACAGATGGGGAACTGAGGGCTGGTCTATACGTACGGCTAAATCGGCACTGCTGCAATCGATGCAGCTGTGTCGATTTAGTGGGTCTGGCGAAGACAAGCTGGGACAGTGCTCTGCCATCGATTTAGCTTGTCTTTACCAGACCCACTAAATCGACACCGCTGCATCGATTGCAGCAGTGCTGATTTAGCCGTAAGTATAGACAAGCCCTAAGTGACTTGCCTACAGTCATAGAGGAAGTCTGTAGAGGAGCAGGGAATTGAACCTAGGTCCCCAAGTCCTAGGCTAGGGCCCTAACAACTGAATCATCCACCATCATATTTAAGTAGCTTACTCTTTTTTTTTTTTTTCCCCTCAGAACTGTAACAAGACAACTTTGCCCAGTACCTAGAACAATGTGGACCCTGTCTTGGTTGAAGCCTCTAGGCACAACCACAATATAAATCATTATTATTAATAATATAAAACGTTCATCATCATCTGACTGTCAGTGCAAAGCAGCATGCACTCCACACCAAATAAAGCTGGACTCGGAACAGTAGACATCATGCTATTATTTCAGCCTGTCCCTAGAGAGCTGAATTCCCATCAACAACTGCAGGTTTGGCAGCATTACCCAATCAAGCCCTGATGCAGCCTTAAATCAAATACGTACAGTTCTCAGCACCACCACAATTTGATACATTTACAGACAGGGGATGCACATACAGGATCAATACCAAATGTATTAGAAGAATTTTTACCTAAAATTAGATTTGAGCTTTTCTGAAAAGATGTTTTAAAAAAAATCACCTTTTTTCCTTCAGTGAGCTAATGAACTTTCTGATTTCTGCTAGAAGCACCAATGTGTCATGAGTGGGACAGGTCTCAGAGTATTCTAGATCCACCTAGACAAGGGAATTGCCAAAGGTTTCATGCAAGAGCCTTCAAGACCCTACTACTAGAATCAAGGAGTTCAGATAAGTTGGCAATAAAGTCTTTGAAGGTTTTCCCATCACTAATAATAGTATAACAGGAGTCACTGAATGGCACTGTTACATATAATTTTACAAGCTCGCCTCATAGCATTCAAACACTATTCACTCTTTGGACAATGTGTTGCACTATTGTTAGTTTAGCCATGTTGTTACTTTATGGGGAAGCTGTGGCAAGCAGCAGGGAACTTTGGTCTCTGCCTAAATTTCTCCAACTAGAGTAAATTCTTGAAGCAGAGTTGCTCCTGGAGGAACCAGGAACTAGTGTTTTGGCTGAGATCTCTAAAGAGAGGTTGGGCCTGTGTTCTGCTTGACCACTTGTGTTCCAGAACTGGTGCAAAGTGAAAAACAAACAAGTTGCAATAAGAATATATCCATTGCATAGCATTGTGATGTTTCATTACCTTGTATCGGTAAGTTGCCTTGAAATCCTACAGTGAAAGATGTTCTATTGTAGAAATACAAAATATTATTAAATCTACAGATAAGCTTCAATCAACCCTCTGGCTGAAAAAGTTCTACATTTGGGGGAAGTTTAGATCTAGATCTGAACTTCAGTTTTGGACACCATCTCTATAAGAGGGACAGGCAAAAATACTGGATCCAAACACCCTTGTTCTTTGGGAAAGTTTGGATCCAGATTCAAGAATATTGTGGCTCAGGCTCTGCGCATAATAGTATCCGGAATAGAAAACACACAGACTTCCCCCATCCTCTCCATCAAATTGTCATAGTCATAGATAGTAACGAATGAATATTTTTGATGAACGAACTATGCTATAATGCTATAACTCTAAATTCCCAGTTGGAAGAAGAGTAGTAGGGGGAAGTCATGACACTACATTAAATTCCTCCTTCTTTTCTACTCTCTCATTTGTTCTTAGCATTGGGCAGGCTTTTTGCTTTCCGAAAGGGACAAGAGACTGAACCTGAGTCATCTGAAATGGATTAAGCCAATTGGAAGGTATTGACTGCAGCAGTCATGCATAGAGTAATACACGATTATTTCAGGCCCAGCTTTTCTTAGGGTGTTGTCAAAGGCAAAGAGATTTTGTGCACACAATAACTGACACTTAATTGAGAAAAAAAGATGTACTGTTGCCACTGACATTAGAAAATACTTTTGAGTTTCACAAATTTATACACAGTGGTTTTTGGACCCTAATATTAATTTAGGACAGAGGCCTGCATGTTAAGGACCAAATCCTATTGCACAGGACAAATCTTATATAAAATAGGAATTATCTTGTGAAGCAAAGCTACGAGGCTGAAAAACAGATGCCTTATCCCAAATGGGCTAAGCTGCTCACACAGCCTGCTGCTACAGGACAGCGGAAAAAGTCAGACATGGCCCTGCCATTCTCCCCACATGGACAGGGTGCAGGGCTATTAATTCCCCCATATCTCATCAACAATCTCCTCCCTCGAAACTCTATGCCTTCTAAAAGAGGCACCACAGAGCTGTGCTCCATAGGATACCACATCTATTTATGATCGTATTGAGGTAGCAGCCAAACCCCAGTCAGGATTAGTGCCCCACGGTGGTGGGTGCTGTACACACTGGACCAGATCCTAAGCTGGTGCAAATCAGCGTGTTTCTATTGAATTAATGGAGCAGCAACAATTTACAATGGATAAGTATCTGGCCCATTGGCAGTGACAGTCCCTGACACTAAGAAGATAAGGACCTGACAAAGGGAAAGTGGCAGCAGGATACATCACACATTACAGGAAGTCAGGTTTACAACAAACATGCACATTAATTCCTATCTTCTTTTTTGGGGGGGTGGAGGGAAGGAAAGGCAAGACAAGCAACATATGAAAGGTGTAGGAGTGGTAGCAATCAAAGCATATACAAATTTTATATACATCTGTTATGGGTATGTTTGACATATACACCTCTACCCCGATATAACGCTGTCCTCGGGAGCCAAAAAAAATCTTACTGCATTATAGGTGAAACCGCGTTATATCGAACTTGCTTTGATCCGCCGGAGTGTGCGGCCCTGCCCCCCCGGAGCACTGCTTTACCGCGTTATATCCGAATTCATGTTATATCGGGTCGTGTTATATCGGGGTAGAGGTGTAT
Source organism: Terrapene triunguis (assembly GCF_002925995.2). NCBI lineage: Eukaryota > Metazoa > Chordata > Testudines > Emydidae > Terrapene > Terrapene triunguis. Next base: position 1,181,117 of record NW_020664463.1, on the reverse strand, counting down.
TTTTAAAAATATATGTCAAATATACATAGCAGTCCCTCAACTTACCATTAGAAGTTGGAAGATTTCTTATTGGTGTCTGGATAGAATCTGTGTGTCTGAAAGAGGGCTTTGAAGAAGGAGAAGCTGTTGGCTTCATGGATCAGATTGGGCAGGATGTGCCATGCATAAAGAAGTGGTGTGGAAGAAGGCTCAAAGAGAATTGTGGGAGCAACAGACAAACAGATGCTTGAGACTGCCATTGTTGGCAAGAAAGAAGAGCAGGCAATGATGTGGTAAGAGACCTGCTGTTAAGGTCCTTGAAGGACAAAAAGCTTGAACTTGATAAAATTGACAGCGTGCTGCCACAGAAGGGATTCGGTGAGAAAGAGGACATGATCAGAAACTCAGAAACCATTGTATAAATATTAAGCATTATTATACGAATGGGAAGCCCAAGATTTCACCACTAGACTGCTCCCATAATTTCTCTGCCTGAGACCAGTACTAGGGTTTTCACTATGCATGCCAAACCACAATATGTCAAGCTCCTTATATTCCTCCAGTCATTCACACAATAAAGTGCCATTAAATATTTCCCTGCCCTTGTCAACCATCCATAACCTTTCATAGCAGAACCAATCCCAGCTCGGTCAATTGAGACAGTGCTAGAAATGTTCTTACATCTCAAATTGCTAAGAATCAATTTCTTCCTGCCCCCCACTTCCTTGCCCCCTCCCCTGCTAGAGATCAGTATAACAGGAAAGAAGGCAAATAGCACATCAACTTTGGATAATTACTTCCTAGACGGTATCATTTTTCTTTTGGATGTTCTGCCAAGTAGTTAAAAATCTCAGAAAGAACTGAGATGTATTTAATTAAATCCCTCTTAGAGATTTCTGTCTTACCAGGGAGAAATCCTTATCATTTTTGTTTATGTAAAATCAATTAGTTATCACACTTGTAACTTTTTTCCTTTGAGAAGTCTTGTTTGAATTATAGTCATTATTCCACCTACATTCTTGGTCTAGCTCCCCAGATCCTCACACTCAACTTCTTTTCTGAAAATGTGCTGTAATTGCTTGGAACACTTGAAACATACTAAGAGATTAAAAGAGGCAAACATTGCTACATTGTTATCAGATGTGGTTTTTAGAAAAAAAAAATTATAGTTTTAACAGTCATGTAAAAAATTCCTCCTCAGCTGTCAATAAAATGGGACAAATCTTCAGATGGTGTAAACTGCATATCTCCAATGGAACTATGCCAGTTATTTATAACAACTGAGGATCTGGACTATTGTTTTAAACCACACAGTGCTTTTCATACTATGCAAAAAACCTCACCCAATACTGAGTTTTATCTAGACTTGAGCCCAAAATCAAAAACCTGGATCTCAACTCCATTGCATTTTGGGGGTGCTTATAGTGTTTGGTTATGCAGAGAGAAAGCAGGATGCAGAGATCCCAAATGGGGAGCCTCAGCTCCCAAGGGGACTACTAGAACCCTGAAGAAAAGAAGGGTGGTCTTGTAGTTAATCTATGGGATTTAGACCCTGGAGATCAGTGTTCAATTCCTTGCAGAATTGCAAGAACACAGGCAGAGCCATCCCTTGGGTAGGGAGAATCAGGGCGACTGCTCTGGGCCCCGCGCTTTGGGTAGTCCCACGGGCTGGTGCGATTGGCTGGTACGGTTGGTCCCGGAAGAGACGAATCCGTCACTTCCACCCTGGGTCCCCCCACTACAGGCCCCACGGTTTGGGGGACCCCGTGGGCTGGTGCGATTGGCCAACGCAGTCAGTCCCGGAAAAGACAAATCCGTCACTTCCGCCCCGGGCCCCGCAACCCCCTAGGGACGGCCCTGGACACAGGGCCACATGCTCTCTAGGCCTCAGGTCCCCACCTGTAAAGTAGAGGTGATGGTAATTTTTACCTCCCAGAGAGGTTAAATTCATTAATATCAAATGCTCAGACTGCATGGTGATGGGAAACCTTAGAAGCTCCTAGAAGGATGAGAAGCACCTGCCATGGTGAGATGTAGTCACAGTGAATCACCCTGTGCCAAGTCCATTTCCTTGGTGAAGGAGAGAGGATTGGGGCTTTACATACTATCTTGAAAGGCTAACCAAAACTTCACACATTGCTCTTTCTTGGATGAGATTTAAATATGAATATATTAATACAGTATTTAGGGGGAGGGAGGTTTCCTCTCCCTCCATTAAAATCCCCAAAACACTGACTAGTCAGATGTGTTTGGAGAGACTCTGGATACAGCTTGGCGTACAATATGGGATAATGATATGTGGGTATTGTGTGCGTTATTAGTCTCTACTGCTGGGTATTTGAACTTACACTTGTGTGAAGTGGGTGTTAAACACAACATGCAAGGCAATGGAAGACTAGGCACTGTGTGTGCAATCTGATATAAATACATTGGTTCTATATCTCCCTTCCCCTCTCTATTAAAAAGGGGGGAATATACTTCTAGCAGACAGAGCTTGATTAGCAATCTGACACTTAACCATGCAACTGGTTCAGCAAAGGAGGCAGCAGCCTGCTGTTAATGTGTCTCTTTTCTAGGGGAAGAGCCCTCAATAAGGATGAGACGATGGTTCAGCCTCCATTCACTTCACCAACTCTGCACATGTATTCTGTTAGGGGCATAACTGGAGCTGGGTGAAATTTTCGCACAAATAGTTTATTCACCAAAAAATTCAATTGCAGCCTCAAAATATTGGGGGACCGGGGACTAGATTCACAAGGGAACTTAGGCACCATCCACAAAACCACTGAACAGCTGGTGCCCCCTACATACCATATTGACCTGTGGTTGCGGTGCTCACTGGGATATGGGAGAACTCAGGGCGACACCAACACCTCCTACTCTTAGTTTGCAAATGTTGTGTCCAAATTTCCTTTGCTTTTAATAAAATAGCCATTAAAATTGCCCAAAAATCGATATGCAATGTTTCATTCAGGTTGAATACAACATTTTGTTTGACTTGGAACTTGCTATTTGTTTATTTCGCTGAGAAAACCAAAATATTTTTAGTTTGGGTAGCTCCAAAATGACTTTTTTTCAATTCAGCCAGCAAACCAAAACAATCAATTATTCACAGAGCTTTAGACAGAACCTTGTTCCAGTACACACTCATATAAATGGATTTTGTGCTGGGAAAGTCTGTAGGAGACTGGAATCCTCCCTAAGGGCACAAGGCAGTAGTAAACACACTCCATAATTACTCAGATGCTTCTGTGAAAGGAGGATTTCCCCGTTCATGATCTGAAATCTCAAATATTTTTAGAATAGCATTTAAGCCGGGGTGGGCAAACTATGGCCTGCAGGCTGGATCCAGCCCATCAGGGCTTTGGATCCAGCCCGTGAGATTGCCACCCCCATGGTGCTGTGGAGTTAAGGCAGGCTCCCTGCCTGCCCTGGCCCCACACTGCTCCCGGAAGTGGCCGGCACCACGTCCCTGTGGCCCTTGGGGGGAGGGTGGAGGGGCCAGAGGGCTCTGCGCGCTACCCTTAGCTGCAGGTACCTCCCCCGAAGCTCTCATTGGCCGCGGTTCCAACCCCTTGTCCCAGCCCTACGTTCATGGCCCTGTATGCAATTTCCTCATCCAGATGTGGCCCTCAGGCCAAAAAGTTTGCCCACCCCTTATTTAAGCTCATATTTAGGATTTACATTTGCTTGTCTCAACGGAGCCATTGCTTTCATCTTCATGGAATACAGTTTGGAATTATAATTCCCTAAAACAACTGGTTATAAAGCCAGGGGATTTTGTTGTATATATGAAGTACGATAAAATGCATTAAATATTCCATTAATCTTAATTGTATTCTTAACTAAAGGCATCTTTACTCAATATTGATACTTTGTACCTGAAGAGCATCTGCAAAGTGCTCACAGTTCTCCTATGCTAAGTAGGAAGATATTTTAGTCCGGGGGGAATTCTGCACCATTGTGCAATGCAGAACGTTGCGGAAAATGTTACTACAAAAACTAATTTCCCCCTACTGATACTCACACCTTCTTGTAAACTGTTTGAAATGGGCCACCCTGATTACATTAGCCTCATTACCGCTACAAAAGTGATTTTTCTTCCCTTGGTATTCTACTGTTGAGAATAGCCCACTTCCACCTTAATTGAATTGGCTCGTTAGCACTGACCCCCCCCCCCACTTGGTAAGGCAACTCCCATCTTTTCATGTACTGTGTATTTATACCTGCCTACTGTATTTTCCACTCCATGCATCTGATGAAGTGGGTTTTAGCCCACGAAAGCTTATGCCCAAATAAATTTGTTAGTCTCTAAGGTGCTACAAGGACTCCTCATTGTTTTTACAGAAATTAATGTTTTTGTGCATAATTTCCTATCCCCCACAGTGGGAGAGAGTAGAGAGTTCCTACCAGCTGCAGTTCCCAGCATGCCCTGAGGGAAGGAGACAGTGGCGCACAGGAAACTCCACACAAGCCTGGCTGGGACCCAGCAACAGGCTGTGTCTCCTTTGGGATCCCTGGGTGGTAGAGGGGCTGGTGTCTGGGCTGGGGGGCCACGGCTAGGCTCTGGGAGGGAGGGAGAGGGTGTTTGGGCTGTGAGGGCAGTGGCTGGGCTGGGGGGGGTCAGGTGTATTGGCTCAGGGGGCCTGCGGCTGGACTTGGGGGGGAGGGGTTGTGGGTGTCTGGCCCCCTGACTGGGCTCTGGGTGGAAGGGGGCCAAGAAACAGGAACTGGGTTGTCATAGGGGTTTTCTTTAACTCTACTCCTGGAGGAATTTTTGTGTAGGTCGGTATTTTTACAGACATACCTGCTGACAGGTATTTTGAAATATATTACCAAAATAATTGAAACTGGCATGATTATGTAGTGTTATTTTGACAAATAAAATTTGCAGAATATTAAACTATTGTGTGCAGAATTTTTATTTTTTTGGCGCAGAATTCCCCCAGGAGTAATATTTAACATATTTCAAGGGTGGGGAAACATACGCAGAGGTTAAGCGACTTGTCCAAGGCTACATAGAGAGTCAATAACAGCAGCGTTGGGATCATTAGAAGTCATAAGTTTTCTCTCATCACAAATGGCCCCTCTATTGATATGGGATACCTATATCCTGGATCCAAACATCCTGGGACTTTGGTCCATTCAAACTTTGGCTCAGAATTCTGTGGCTTGAGTCCAACTCTAAATCTGCTGCTCTAACAACAAAACCATTCTCTATGCTGACACGATCATTACAGATGGGTTCAGTGAATTCCACATATTCAAGCTGAAAAACATTGAATCTGTGCTCTGGAACCAGTTATGAAACAGGCCCTTTCGGGATCTGAGCTGAAACCAAAAATATTGGCAAATTCAAACTTGACCTTCTGTTGAAATTTGCAGTGGTTTGAGTTTAAGATTTTGGATTTGGCTTATTTAAAATGATTCATTCCCAGTCTGGCTTCCCACAGTGCACACACTCTCTCTATTGATGTACATTGCTTCTTTTTGCAATGCAGGAACATTCATCTGCCAGCCATAACTACAGCTGACTCACAAGAGAGCTCCAAGGAAAGTGTCAGGAAATGCAAGTGCTGCTGTTTTCATCTTACTGCAAGTCTGCACAGCCCCAATTACACAGATGCTGAGAATTGTTAATCAATGAAAGGCTAAGAAAAGAACGGATGGTATAAAGTGCTCGCTAACACTGGAAGATGGCACTAACTATTGCACAGTAGAAGACAGTTAATTATGAACTGTCTATGATACGAGAACTACTCTGAGGTCCGCACTAAAGGGGTGTAAATTCTAGTACGCTTTAGCATGTTGCTCTCTAACTGGCCTGTGTGGAACCTGCTGGCATGCACTAAAAGTTCCCTAATGCACATTAATGGGATCCGGACTTTTTTCAATAACCAATGTGGGGAGCGTACTACATTAACACACACTAGGGAACTTTTAGTGCACACCAGCAGGTTCTCCAAGGGCCAGTTAGTAGGCAACATGTTGATGCACTTTAGAATTCACACCTCTCTAATACACATTGCTGCGCGATATAGACAAACCCTTTGTGTTTCAGAGGAGAGGAAAGAGAAAATGTGGGGAAACCCTAGCAGATCTGAGGGTAGAAGATCATAGAAGAGGTGGAGAAGTGTCACTTGTATGGCCTTGTCTCCTCCTTCCCTAAGAGGCAGAAGCTTCTTTTGCAGTGACCAAACTGCATTTAGAAGGGCAGTGGATCAGGGCACAAGAAGGGCATGCCAGATTGGGAGGTACTAAGTTCAATGCTCACTACTGATGATCCGCCTTAGGGTGTCATGTTACAAGTTGTGGCTTGTACGGGGATCTGAGTTGAGGTGGACATTGGAAGCATGTCTTGAGCTTCCCTCGCCATTGGGGGTGTATAAGCATGGGTTATATACAGTAGGACGCTCTGTGACCCTCTAGTGCAGTGTGGGCAACCTGCAGCCCATCAGGGTAATCTGATTGCGGGCTGCGAGACTTTTACTCACATTGACTGTCCGCAGGCACGGCCCCCGTAGCTCCCAGTGGTTGTGGTTCGCTGTTCCTGGCCAATGGGAGCTACAGGAAGCAGCAGCCAGTATGTCTCTGTGGCCCACTGCTTCCCGCAACTCCCATTGGCCCACCACTGCTCTAGTGGCTGGACTATATAGAAGTTTATGCGTCTGTTACTGCCTCAAAGCTAACGGACCTGGTTTATCGGAGGCTTATGGTTTTAGATACTGAGGTCTGAGGTTCAATCACTATTGCTGACAACCTATCCAGGGGAGCTGTATTACATTATATAGAAATAGAGAGATTAAATTAGCTGACAATCTGAAGGGTGTCCATTATCCTTCAAAAGCAGTTTGAATATCATTCATTATACAAATGAGGTTTGAACTGAACATAACTGTTTACTCTCCAAGACATCAATTTAGTGAGTTGGCATTTCCTTATTACCCCAAATATAAGATAATTGTCCATGTAATTCCTTCAGCAAGTTAATTGCACACAGTTCTGCTTTGGGTTAGGAAAATTAGCTGTCAGCCTCACATAATTTTTATGCATCAGCAGCTCAGCTAACATCCATTCAATTACATTATTGCAGTTATAAAACTATAGCCAATGTGGGCCTTAGCATATGCATAGCAAGGTTCCTGAACATCCTTTATTTAAAAGACAATACATACTAGAGTATTTTATGGTAATCGCCCCAAACATGATGGGAGAGGTTTTCAAATGTGCCTAAGGGATTTAGGAGCACAAGTATGAGTTTGTGGGACATGTGCTCCTAACCCCCGTAAGAGTTTTTGCAAAATCATGCTGTGATGCTGTACGGAATCTGGGAGACACTTTACGATATTGTTGATACCAATATTGTAAAATTGCAAGTGATCTGACCAGATGTGCTGTGTAAGGTATCTGTGAAAATGTTATGATTTGCCAAGTATGATGATCTTGTTTATATGTTTGTATAACCTTTGTATTGTGAGTTAGATATGTAGGGTATATCTGTATTTCAAAACTTGTGCTGTGTTTCTGGCTGACACCCCCAGACAGATTAGCATCAGCACTGCCAAGCCTGTTCGATGGCCCATCAAAGGTCATCAGCTGTACAATGAACCCACCGAAAGGAGCCAGGAGATATACCTTATGAGTCAGCAGGACTGGTAGTGGCATGCCTCTGGACAGAACTCTAAGGCTTTCTCATGCTATGTGCTGTGAAGCTTGTGTTTGGGACACAGCAAGTACCAGCCACATGGCAAAAGGAATATAAAGGGCAGTTGCATCATCTCCATTTTGTCTTCAATCCTGCTTCTTATCTCTGAAGTAACTTTTCTACAAACTGAACCTCTGAACAAAGGACTGAATGACCCATCCAAGCTGTGGATGTGTTCCAGAGGGACTTTCCAGCCAGCAAACTCAGCAACACCACTAAGAACCTGATACACAAACTTTGTAGTCTTATGTATGTATCTGATTGCTTGACTGTTTAACAACTCTTTTCTTGTTCTTTCTTTCTCTTTCTTTTATAATCAACCTTTAGTTTTAGGTACTAAAAGATTGACTGGCAGCATGGTATTTTGGGTAAGATCCAAACTGATATTGACCTGGTAATGTGGCTGGCCCCTTGGGTTCAGAACAACATTTTGTATATGTGAGCAGAGTTTTTAAATAACTTCTCACTGTACTGGACCTAGGTGCTGATTGGGAGCCAGAGAACTGGAATGCAATAAAGAGGGCTGTATGATTTCTTTTTTCAGCTTTTCAATAACCAATGTGGGGATCAGAAGCACAGCTTGTGACTGGTGGGTGAGTTTAACTTCAGTGTTAGCCACCAGTTTTGGGAGAATCTGCTCTCCCTTTTGCAGCCTGCTCTGACCTTGGCATTTTCAGTGATGGCTACCCCAGGCACCCTGGGTCACACTCCCTATACTGTATAGAAATTGGGTAATAACCCTTTAAGTAGTTTGTGAGCCCATGCATGGCCTTCACTCTCTTCTATGTTTCAGAAGCCACCAGAATAGCACTGTGTATATGTAACTAGGTCTTCGGTATTATATAGGTTTAATTATTTGAGCCACACTCATTAATGTTATGTACATTGTGTAAAAAGACAACATGCTGCCTACAGTGATAACAGTAACACTACGGTGTTTTGGATCTGAACTGGTTGCTGATCCATGTGCCTGATTCTTCATTGCCTTACACCTTTTGTAGACATTTACACCCAATTAAAGTGAGCACAAACTACCATCACATCAGAATAGCTGTGTTTTACATGCACTTGATATGAATCCTGCTAGGAACTTCCGTTCATATCAGAGGGAGTTCCGCATGCAGAGAGGTTTCAGGATTAGTCACGATAATACCACCAGCTCTCTCTTATACAGAGTTTTTCATTCCTATACCTGTTGACTAGAGGAAGCACCATACATACACCTAAAGACTGCCATTGGGGGTGGGGGAGAAAGTCACCCCACCATCTGCTATTAATTCTGCCTCGGACGGTATTCTCAGCAGCAGGGAGTCAATGCAGTAACTTGAACATTAAAGCCACTACATATAATAAATCGGATTGTGGTGTTTTTGACATTTTGTAATCTGCATAGCAACTAAGTAGAGAGATCTAAATGAAGTGAATTGCACTGTAGTAAAGCATAAATCACTGTTTCTAGGGTCTTTTGCATTCTGGTCATATTCCTTAGTGGATTGAAAGGAGCACTTCTCTACTAGTTTCACTTTCTTTTGGACAGATGTGATGTTTCTGTAGCCATTATGGAAGATGGATGCACCACCAGGTTGTACCAAGTGCAGTCCAAGATCTTTTAATTAGAGAAGGGAAAGGAGACAATTAAAATGGAGTTTGTTTGGTGGGAGAACAGAGCACTCAGCTCCTAATAAAGTGATTCAGGCTGCTCAATAGCAATCCCTCTGATTGTTATTCCCTAACCTATGAATGGCCCCAGAGAAAGCTTTGCCCAGTCCTCGCTGCTCACAAAATGAGGATGATGGCTAACTACAACGTGGGGTTTCAAGAACGAAAACTTTAAAGCAGTAGTGTGATCCTAGGGAATCTGACAAGAACACAAGATGCCCTCTGAGCCCTTACAACCTTAGTGGTCCTCAAAAATAAAAATCAGATTCTATTTTATGTGGGCTTGATGGGAGGAAATTTGCTTTCAACCAGGGCATCACTGTAGTAAGAAACTGAGTCACTAAACTGAATATAAATGGAATTAAAAAAAACCTTAAATATTTATGCAGTGTTAAGGTTGAGCTGTTTTATGCACAAATCAGAGAATTTAAAGTTATGGTTCCCTCCCAAAATCCTAAAACTCTGCCCTTTACACATTATGCTTGCACAAATATCTACGTTTTGTGAGAGGCGTGGGAAAAGCCACAGAAGAAAAAGAATTGTATTTGGGTGTGCATGTATTTAAACTTGTGATCACTAGGTAACATTTTCAATTCAAATTTTGCACACCTTGGTCCTGTGCCCCCCCCCCCCCCGCATATGCACTTCACTGCACCAAGCAGGTGATACTTGAAATTAGTAGACTGGGAACTGAGTTTGGCAGACCAGCTGCCGGCTCCTTCTAATAGTTATAGGGGCTAAAAATGACACTATAGCTACAGTGCGCCACTATAATATCAGCTGCCATACAGCAATAATAATTCAGGCCATGCTGGGGGGGAAATGTCTGTGCTTATAAGCATACACAAGACTGAACATAACAGGACCAAGGAAACAACCGAAATTATTAAAATGTGTTTTATATATGCTAATTCTGAATCCTATTTTTTTTATGCAATTCTTTTTGCAATTCTAATTATCCTTTGCAGGCAATACATCATTCCTAATTCTTTGATCATAGCCCCAGGGATAGTGCCCTGAAGGGGAATATCTAAAAAGCTTGAGGCTGTTCATCATGCAGATTTATACCCCAAGATAGATCCATCCAAAGGAGAATGGAACATCTTGGTATTTTTGCTGTTTAAATTTTTAAGAAATAAAATGGCTGGAAGGAGGTTAGATATATGCAGGCATTTCACAAAGTGTTTAGTTGAAACCACCTGAAAAGGAAGGAAGGAAAGAAAGAAAATCACTTCTATGCCTGCTCTACATTACAAATGTTCAGCACAACTGGATCATTCACCACAGTACAACTTTGCAAGTGATTTTTAAAATCTGAAAAGTTGTTTGTTTTGGTTTTTAAATATATAAAAAAAAAAGATTTTGAAATTTCCTTTGAAAATGATTTGTATGCTTCTACTGCAGAAGACACTCAATATAAAAGCTTCTTTTATATTTCCCTTTTTTAGTCCTTAATTTAGTTTTTGAAACATTGAGTCCTCTGTTATTACCCAGCGCACAGTACATGAAATATATTTCTTGTAGGTCCTTAATGTCCTTTTAATTACCAGTACAGTAACTCCTCACTTAACGTTGTAGTTATGTTCCTGAAAAATGCGACTTTAAGCAAAACGATGTTAAGCGAATCCAGTTTCCCCATAAGAATTAATGTAAATAAGGGGGGTTAGGTTCCAGGGAATTTTTTTTTTTTTTTGCCAGACAAAAGGCATTATATACATTTTAAACAATTTTAAACAATTTAATACAGGTATTAAACAGGCTGGCAGCCCCGTGCATCACCTTCCCCCTGCTCCCCCCGCCTCCTGCCTGCGGCAATCAGCTGTCTTGCAGCATTCAGGAGGGAAGGGGGAGGAGCAAGGACATGGCGCGCAGACTCCCCTCCACCTCCCGAACGCTGCAAATCAGCTGATTGCTGCGGGCAGGAGTTGGGGGGAGCAGGGGGAAGGCGCTGATCCGCGGGGTCTGCCGGCGGGCGGGAGGTGCTGGGGGGGGCACGTAGGGGAGCTGATAGGGGGCTGCCAGCTGTGGACAAAGCAGGCAGTCAAACGACGTTATAGGGGAGCATTGCACAACTTTAAACAAGCATGTTCTGTAATGGAGCAGGGACACAACATCGAAACGACGTTAGGCGAGATGATGTTAAGTGGGGAGTTACTGTATTTATATAGCACCAACAGTGTGCAACCAGTTTAACAGATTTTAAGGCCAGAAGTAACCATTATGATCAACTAGTCTGACCTCCTGCAGAATAACAAGGGCCACAGTACCTCAACCCTGCATCAAGCCCATAATTTGTTTGAGTTACAGCAAATCTTTTAGAAAGCGATCCCATCTTCATTTAAACACATCAAGTGATTGAGAATCCCCACATCCCTAGGTGGGTTATTTCAATGGTTAATTACCTTCCCTGTTAAAAATACGCTTGACTTCATGTGGAAAGTTTTAAACTCACTTTTATGTTGTTGTGTGCTACATTATAGCATGTGTAGATAGACAGATTAGATAGAATTCTCCACTGAGATCGGCACAGCATATCTAGAATTGGATATTCTGTTCTCCCTTCCATTGACATAAATCTGGGTTGCAAGAAGAGTATTATGTCAGAGACTAGATCACTTGAACAGTTCTGAAAGGAGAATTGTCTCCTGCATATACAATATAATGTAGCACAGTTAAATAGGGCCTGATTTTTGTTTCAAGAGCTGCAGTTCCCGTAACTCCCAGCTGAATCTAATGGGAGCTCAATACTTCTGAAAAATCAGGTCCTGAGATTCAAAACTGTCAATTTAGAATGATCTTACATCTCTCCCAAAGAGTTTCCAATCACCTTCGGTATTAGGCCTGCCTTCCCCTTGCTTTTTTTTTTTTTTTTTTTTTAAACACATCCAATTTTCCCCTCTTGTCCTTGGTCACTTGTGTGGCTAGGTATTCCCCATCAATCTTGATTCAATGCAGCAGTACGTCATTAACTCAGCTTCCAGCAGCAATATAAATCCTTACAACCCAGGACATGTCAATTACAGCACTAATAATTAATGGACCTAAAATGAATTACAAATTGAGAAATACTGAAAGGCATCCAACTTCTCTTCCTTTCCCATTTTCCGCCTGAAAGATGAATTGTTGAAAAATGTACTGGTTGGGGTGTGTGCATTGCTACACTCTATATACCCAGCCTGCTTATAAAATGTTACCAATTATATTCCCTTCTTGTGGCTGGAGGGTTGTGATGACAATATGAAGAAAAAACTGATGCAAGTAAGGACTGTCTTGTTAAGATACAGGACCGAGAGGTAGAAGATGGAAATTATATTCTCAATCCTGCCACAGGAAATTTGGACAAGTCACAGTGTCTGCACAACTCAGTTTCTCCACTGACCAAATGGGGATAATAATGAGCAAAGACTTGAGAGAACATTTGGAATTTAAATTAATTCATGTTTTAAAAGTGCTTTGAAATCTTCTGATGGAAGGTGTTTTGTGAAAAAGGCCCAAATACTAGGAGCTTCCAGAAGGGATTCTCCTTTCACATATACAGTAGTAAGTAGCTTATGTTTCTGGAGCTCAGAACTATATATTCTATTCTTCACCGTGAAGTGTCATTTGGACTAAGAGCTGATGTGTATATACAGAAGTTGTCATTTATTGATGGAAAATAATTAAGATTACCAGGATATGACATATAGCCCCTGGACACCACGTACTTTCCAGGGTTAGTTGGCAACATACATGGCCATTGAACCATTACAAAGAGCACCTGTTCTAATGAATTGTCCAGCTTTATAAAAACTATACTTACCCACAACTGGGACACTTTTTTTGGATGAGTAAATCACGATTAATCTTTTATTCATTTACCATAATGATCATCATGGTAAGAGTGGGAAGTTATAGTTTGTTTATTAGGATTTCTATGGCACTCTTTGCCAGAATGTCTCTCAGTCATTAATGAAACAAGATTAACAATACCCCTGTAAGGTAGGTAAACATTATCATCTTCATTTTACAGACAGGGAAACTTAGGCATAGAGAGGTTAAGTGATTGTCCAAGCTCACAGAGAGTCTGTGGCAGAATCAGAACTTAGACCTCCTGACTCCTTACCCCGGGCTTGAACCACAAGCCTATCCTAGGCTGATACATTTTGATATTTTGCAAGGCTGGACTAGTCTCAGCATTAACCCTATTCCAGAAGCTGATTGCTGTTCGGAAACAATCTGAAAATATTCAGGATCATGATGGCGGATGGGGTCAGGGGTGAGACTTAACTCTCAGGAGAGCATTCCAATCAGTCAGTGGTTGGATTTTAACTCAATCAGGTGATCTGTGAGAATCAGCCATTTTGAGGCCAGCCCCCACAATTAAAACCTCAGTTCTCACCATCCTCTATTTTAAGCTCTATTTCCATTACGTTTTTCCAGATCCCAAATACAGCCTTAAAATCACACACACACACACACACCTCACCCCACTAGATACACACCACTGAATTTGAACCCAATTAAAAATAAAGAATGTAAAGACTCCAAATACTGAGGTATTAGGTACATCCCTAATTGTCGTTCACCCTACCAGCACAAATACAAAGATTCACTAATTATCTCCTGGAGGTGAGCAGGGCTAATTTGGCTTTGATGTCTGCTTTGCAATTAAATGTATTCCAGCAGCCACATGGGGTAGAAGGGAATAAAGAATAATACAGCTTCCAGTTCTTCAATGACCTACTTACAATATTAAAGGCATGGGTGTGGGGAGCAGCAAGGAGAATGTAACTACAGCTGACACTTATCTGTGCTTCAGTCCACAGAGGAATCAATATTAGACATGATTTCATGTCCTGCTGAAAATATTGTTAAAACAACAAAAATGAACGGCAAGGAGAAATTAACACAAGACTCTGGCTTTCACTTATGATCTACCCATCCTTTTCTTCCTATTGTTTGCCATGTCCCAGATTATTGCAAACCTAAAGGTCATTTTTAGTTGTTTATTACAGTCACACTCAGCTGCTTAGCACTGTTGCTAACACATAATACCTGCCACAGAGAGCCTACAACCTAAATAGACAAAAGTAATACTTCCTATCTCCATTTTACAGATGGAGAAACAGACACAGGGAGAGTAAGTGACTTACTCCAGGTCACACCACAAGTCTGTCAGAGCTTGGAATTCATTCCAGCTTTCCCAGTCCAGTGTTTTAATTACAAAAAATCTGCCATCTTCTCGATTTTCTGCTTGATTTTAAGGGGAAGATCCAAGCAGCTCTATTCAAATGCATCTATCCTGGCTGGATCTCTCCATTGCATCAGCTGTCCCAGAAATCATTTTTTTAATATTTTTACATACAGTTTTTAAACATTAGGATGGGTTTTTTGGGCATGGTCTCTGTCTTCATTGTTTTGATGCATGGATCCACAGCATAAAGTGTTTAATTCCTTGACTTTACTGTGCCAAAGTATCTTGTGTCAATGTAGCAAAATGAAATCCATTCTTAACAGGGCTACAGAAGGAATTTTCCTAAATGCCTTTTTCATGAACACAGTTAGAAATGCCTATAATTTAAATGTCACCACAAATGTTCTAAAGAGCCTAATTGCAAGATTTTAACCAAACACATAAGCCAGCATTTAAAAATCTGTTCAACAGTTTGGAGCTTCATGGTATGTACATAAGAATACAGTGCAGAAGCAAATCCTACTTTTTTAGACTGGAGTGAATACAGAGTCACTCCATTTGAGGAGAATCGCCTGAATTTTTTTTAGCAGGTGTCAGACAAAGAATCCTCTCAAAAAACTCTCTGTCCTATTTTCAAACCATAAAAAGACAAAGACATCAAGCATATATGAGCCAGAGCTACCCTGATTTACACCAGCTGAAGATCTGGCCCTTTAGAACAGATAAAAAAAGAGAGCAACCAAGACAGGAGGAAAAAATATATGGACTTTCCCCCTTTCTGCTCACCCCTGCAGGAGAGACTATGTGATGTGCTCTGCAGAAGGATGAGCAACACCATTCAGCTCAGTATTGTTCTTGCCAGCCATACAGCACAGAGTGAACATGTGGTATTTGCTAGCTCACTAACAGTTGCCAGATTGCTTGAAGGAATTATTCACATCTCTAGTGTTTGCTAATCCTCATCCACAGACAGCACAGAGATTGGCCTGAAAAACTATTTTCCCTTTCCCTACCTATGTCTGAGTCAAACCACCTCAGGCGGTCATCTCTCTTAAGCTAGGCAGGGTCAGCCTTGTTCAGTACTTGGACAAGAGATCTCCAATAAGAGGTGAGGTACTGTAGGAGGGATATTGGTTAATCAATATGCTGTGAATTGCACTGTGGACAATGTGGTTGGAAACATTTTCCCCCAGCAGTGTTGTCAATCCTCTCATAATTTGTCATAGAACTGGAAATGAAGACAAATACTATTTCCCATTGAGATGGGAGAGGGAGTTTAAATGGGTAATTATATTTGGCCTAACATGGATTTTAGCCAGGATGTCCCTAATCATGCAAAAAAGTTGCCCTGAGTTCTTCCACAGGGCACAAATGGTCAGGATCTTGAATTAATGCCTCTTCCAAAAGACTGGGGTGGGAGAATCCTGCTCTCATTAAAGTCAATGCCAGAACTCCCATTGACTTCACTGGAGCTAGGACTTCACCCAGCATGTCCAAACATCGCATCACCATGCTGTGTTATTAGTTCAGACTTGACTCAGAGTGCCACTTACTGAAACATCATCATCATTTGCAGTTCATATTCATCCTATTACTGCTATAACCGCCAACATGCAAACATTCAAGTGAATGTGAACTTGAGACTATAGATCTTTTTGCAGGAGGCAGCATATTTCCTTAAATTGCCTTCAGTATGTCTCCTTCCTAGCAGCACTTCACGAATGATACTATCATAGTTGCATGCACTACTTGGTCTGTAACTCTTATAGAACTTTGTTATACTGCTTCATTCTTGGGTGGGGGGAAGGGGGAGAATGGAACACAGACTACTAGTTTGAACACCAGGCAGAAGACAGAAATTCTAGGTTATATGCCTTGCTCTTCCACTGAAAACTAATATCTCTGTCACCAGCTGTCACTTAACGTGTCAGTGCCTCAGTTTATCTACCTCTACAGTGGATATACTACTGTGCTACTGCTATACCTCACAGTGGCATTTATTCACTACATTTTTGTAAACCATTTTGAGAGGTTTGGATTAAAAGCACTATATAAGTACAGCATATTATTATTGTTACTGCATAGACTTTCTTTTTAAGCAACTTTTTCATACACACAAAACACATTGAGCATTTAAATCCTTTCTCCTTTTCATATCAAGATGCTTGATTGTGCTTTTAAGGTTATTAACTAGTTATAGAATATGGTGTGGGTTTTTGCTTGCTTGCTTGTTTGTTTGTTTTTTAAACCCTGAAAGTTTCAAGATATCAGGAGGAAATATTGTAATTGCTTACATCACTTAGAATGCGGACACATTTCCTTCAACCATTACTGTGTTCACACAATGAGGAGATCATTATAGGCAGCTCTATGTTATTTATTTAGGAGGTGCTACATGTAACACTGGGGCTAATGCTATTTATAATAAATAAATTGCAGAGCAGCGTGCAAGAGCTATAAAGTTCATTTCAACAGCCAGAATACTAACTGCATTCCTTGGTTTAATTATTCAATTCTTCCCTCCCAAGAATGTTTTTTTTAGCCCTGAGCTATGTGTCTAGCGTGTTTGGTTCAGATCCCAAGAGAATATTGACCAGGTTCTCTGAAGTTCTCTGCATTATTTATCTCTTCTTACCATAAGAGGTCTGATAGACATACGGTTTCGATAATTAAATGTCAACAATTCATGTTGTTGGCCAAAACCCTGAAGGACCATAACAAATAAATAATAATGCTCTGTATTTTTATAGCATCTTTCATCCAAGGATCTTCAAGTGCTCTGCAAATATTAACTTACTGCCGCAGTAACTTTATAAGGTAGCTTAGAATTATACTATTTACACATTTTCACAAATGGTGAACTGACACAGGGAAGTTGGTTAGCTTGCCCAAGGTCACAGCTCAAGTCACTGGCACAGGAACGGCATGGAGTAGGGGGAAGCTTGCGGGGCTATAGCCACCCAAAAATTTGCCTTAGCCCAGCCCCTATAACTACCCCATAGCAGCTGCCGCTTTCTAGCCACCCAGCAACGCAGCAGAGAGTGGCAGCTGCTGGCCTGGCTCCCAGCTCTGAAGGCTGCACTGCCACCGCCAACAACAGCACAGGAGTCAGCCCATGCGGGGGCTGGGGAACCTGAGGGCAGCCCCCGGCCCACTTCCCTGCCCACCGGGGCATGCCGCCCAGGGCAGGTGGAGGGTCCAGGGCTTCCCATAGCTGCCTAGATTGACCTGCTCTGGCCCCACTCCCCGTGGTCACTGCTACCTGAGAGCTCCATTGGTCCCAAAGTCAGGTCTCCCCACCTAGCAGCTGTTACCAGCTGTGAGCAGTCAAAGGGCAGCTGGGAACTGAGGAGCAGCCGCAGCCCTGGCCAGGGGACAGAGTCTCAGGGAGGAGAGGAAGAGGCAGGGCTGAAACTTAAGAGAACCAGGGGGCGGGGCCACAGAGAGGGGCAGGGCCTCATGACAAGTGGAGGCACAACTCCTCCCCCCCAATTTTCTGTCTAGCCCACCTCATCCCGCCCCCCCCCCCTCCTGGGAAGAGGCTGGCGCCACCACTGCACTGGCACATATGGAAATATATTCTCAGAGTCCTGCCCCCTTTACATTCAACTCACAAAGCCTCACTCTGATCTGACGCAGAAGAAACAACTGCCATCAGTGTAGTTACACCAGGCATAGGTGCTGATTCCGTGGGTGCTCCAGGGCTGGCGCACCCATGGAAAAAAATTAGCAGGTGCTTAGCACTCACCAGCAGCCAGCTCCCCCCTCCCTCCCAGCACCTCCCTCCCATCCACCACAATCAGCTGTTCTGCAGTGTACAGGAGATGCTGGGAGGGAGGGGGAGGAGCAGGGATGGGGCATGTTCGGAGGAGGTGGTGGAACTGGGTGGGAAGAAGTGGGGTGGGGGCAGAACAGGGGTGGGGGTTTGAGGGAAGGTTTGGGGTGGGGGCAGGGTGTGGGGCAGAGCGGGGGGTTGAGCACCCCAGGGACCCAGAGAAAGCCAGGGCCTGTGACACCAGGACAAAACTAGTAAAAGTGCAAATCAGAAACAGGTCTACTATTGCTTCTTTGTTACCAAAATATTTTTTCATCAAAATGTTGAGAGAGATCAAGGAGGATGGGCTAGATGGACCACTTGTCTGGATCCAGAATAGCAATTTCTGTGTTCCTAATTGTGACACACTATGGGCAACAAATGATTTCAGACAAGATAAAGAAGCAATTGTCACCTCATTTCCAGTCTAATCTGTCAAAACATTCATTAGAGACAAGATATATATTTTAGTTGCCTTTCTTCAATCATTTTCCTTTCGTGTCATTACACATGACCCCTTTTACACTAGATCCAGAGAAAAACAAGAAAGATGATAATGATTTTACATGTACATAGTGTCTTTCATCCCAAGTGACATGTTGAGAGCTATGATGAGGCCTGGCACTAGCCTAAGACTTTTTTCAGACAATGTTCTCTGGAATTAGAATCAGATTTTGGTTTCAGGAAACAGCTGAACTTGAAGGCAACACTCAGTCCAGGCTCTATCTGCTCAGTCAGTTTTCAGCCATTTATTCTATTTTCTCTCATTTAAAATTGGGCAAACTGGTTTGGATAAAATCAGAGCTACCAGCTTTCATTTTGGGTAGCCCTGTTTTGAAAACTAGGAAGGTCCCCACAACGTTCTGCAAAGACTCCAACAAAACCTATACTGACGTTCAAAGCAGTTTGGTTCAGTTTTGCACTTTGCTACATTTCAATCTCATGTGAAGGCAGTGCCCAGACAGCATAATGATAAGCTTGTTCTCAAAAAATTCCTTCAACATCTCAGAGTTGCCACTGATTTCAGAGAAGGATCCAAAATTTTGGCTGCTTATCCAAAGTGAACCCTCAGGACTTTTGAGTATTGTCGTAAATCTATTTAGAGCCACAGACCTGGCACAGAAACAATACAGTGACTTTGTAAAGCTACATATGAAGCTGTAACATACAGACAGATCTACTGTAATGAGAAATGTATCAATATAGGAAGTAGGTATGTCTTCTGTTTTTTTAGTATATTCCAATGGTTAATGTACGGAAGTAGGAGTCAGGAATGGAAATCAAGATTCCTGTCTCACTTAGCAGCTATGGCCTGGATCCAGAAAGGTGCTTAGACACTGCAATCCTGAGAGTTATTATGACTAACTTTTAGGGACCTTGAAAAAAAAAAAAAAAGTTACTGGAATCCACAAAGCTTGGGATTCCTATACAATGCATGGGGAGAAATAGGCGCCTGAGAGTGGGATGCACAAAAGGGAGTATTCGAGGCAGCTCCATGCCTAAACTAGCTGGTGAGAGGTGTGTGCCCTAAACTCCCCCCTCTCATGGAATTAGGTGTGTGAATCTAGGCTGGAGGGAGGTGCCTCTCTCTCCTTGCAATCCACAGCTGGGAACCCTCTCCTGGAGTCCGGCATCTAAGCCATTTAGGTAACACCACACAATACAGACAGGGGTGGGGGGGGGGGGGGGAAGGATGCCTCTCTTATAACCTTTATCCCAGAGGTTAGAGCACTCACACAGAACGTGGGGCCCACTTGTTCACCCCCCTACCCCCTCTGCCTGAGAAGAAGGGATTTTAACAGGGATTCCTTACCTCTCAGGCAGGTGCCCTAACTCCTGGACTATCCTGATGCAGAGCTGTCACCAACTCTCTTGCTGAAGTTGTTCCACTTTGTATTAAATAATTAAATGTTAATGGAGCCAGAGCAGGAATAAAAACCATTCCATAGCCCAGAGTTAAGGGGACCCATCTGAGAGATAGGAAATCCCTGTTCAGATCCCTGCTCCCTCATCGGAATGAGGAGGGCACCTGAACTGGGGACTCAAATCCTGGGTGAGTACCACAATGACTAGCTAAAGGTCGAAAGAGAGGCCACCCCGGCCATTTTCTGTGGAGTTAGGCATGTTCAAAGCATGCAGATCAGGCCCTGTAGGCAAGAAAGATGTTGCTCCGCCCACCTTCACCTGGTTTGAGGTTCACACTGGGGCATAGACATAAGATAAGTGTCGGGGCACCTGCCTGAGGCAGAAACTTAGGCACCTACAGAACTTTGACAGCAAAAATGTAGGTGTCAAAGTACCCTAGAAGATTAGAGCAGTAGTGGAAGGTAAGGTCCATGGGAAGAAAATCTAAGGGATAAAGTTGTTCAGGAGAGCTGGCAGGTTTTAAAGGAGACAATATTAAAAGCACAAAAGCAAACTATCCCGATGCAAAGGAAAGAGAAAGCACAGTAAGAGGCCAATATGGCATCATCAGGAACTTTTAATGACCTGAAAATCAAAAAGGAATCCTACAAAAAATGGAAACATGAATGAATTGCTAATGAGGAGTAAAAAAAAGAGCAATAGCAGCAAGTAGGGACAAAACCAGAAAGGCTACAACACAAGGTGAGTTACACCTAGCAAAGGTAAAAGGCAGTAAGAAGAGTTCTTTAAACACATTAAGCACAAGAGAGACAAAGGAAAGTGTAGGTCCTCTACTTAGTAGGAAAGGAGAGCTAATAACAGATTACATCAATGCTGCTGAGGTGTTTAATGCCTATTTTACTTCAGTCTTCACTAAAAAGGTTAATGGTGACCAGATACTCAACACAATTAATATTAACAAAAAGGCAGAAGGAACACAAGCCAAAATAGGGAAAGCATAGGTTAAAGAATATTTAGGCAAGTTAGATGTATTCAAGTCAGCAAGGCCTGATGAAATTCATCATAGGATATTTGGGAAACTAGCTGAAGCAGTCTTGGAACACAGCTAGCAATTATCTTTGAGAACTCCTGGAGGACAGGCAAGGTCCCAGAGGACTGGAGAAATGTACCCATCTTTAAAAAGGGAAATAGAGGACCTGGGGAATAATAGACCACTCAGCCCAACTTCAATACCTGGAAAGATACTGGAACAAGTTATTAAACAATCAGTTTGTAAGCACCTGGAGGATAATAGGGTTATAAAGAATAGTCAGCATGCATTTGTCAAGAACAAATCATCCCAAACCAATGTAATTTCCTCCTTCGACAGCATTACCGGTCTAGTGGATAGGTAGGAAGCAGTACACTTGATATATCTTGATTTTAGTAAGGTTTTTGACACAGTCCCACGTGACAGTCTCATAAGCAAACTAGGAAAACATGGTCTAAATTAAATTACTATTAGGTGGGTGCACATGTGGTTGAAAGGCCATACTCAAAGAGTAGTTATAAATGGTTTGCTGTCAAACTGGGATGGCATATCTAGTGTAGTCCCATTGGATTCAGTCCTGGTCCAGTACTATTCAATATTTTCACAAATGACTTGGATAATGGAGTGGAGAGTATGCTTATCAAATTTCTAGAACACACCAAGCTAGGAAGGTTACAAGCATTTCGGAGCATTTTAAAATTCAAAATGACCGTGAAAAATTAGAGAATTGGACTAAAATCAACAAGATGAACTTCAATAAAGACAAGTGCAAAGTACTTCATTTGGGAAGGAAAAATCAAATGCACAACTACAAAATAGGGAATTACTAGCCAGGACGTAGAACTGATACAAAATATCTGGGAGGCTATAGTGGATCACATTGAATGAGAGTCAACAATGTGATACACCCTAGAACATTAGCCTTTTTTGCAGCTGTATTAACAGGAATGTCATATGGATGACCCAGAAGGTAACTCTCCCACTCTACTCGGCACTGGTGAAGCCTCAGATGGAGTACCATGTCCAATTCTGGGTTCCACACTGTAGGAAAGATTGTGGACAAATTGGATGGAGTCCAGAGGAGAGCAACAAAAATGATAAAAAGATAAAAGGTTTAGAAAATCTGACCTATGAAGAAAGGTTAAAAAACTGGGCATGCTTAGTTTTCAGAAAAGATGACTGAAGGGGGAACTGATGACAATCTTCAAATACGTTAAGGGCTGTTACAAAGAGGATGCTGATCAATTGTTCTCTAGGTCTACTGAAAGTAGGAGAATCTGCAGCAAGGGAAATTTGGGTTAGATATTAGAAAAAACTTTCTAACTAAACAGGTAGATAAGTTCCGGAATAGGCTTCCAAGATATGTTGTGGAATCCCCATCATTGGAGGATTGTAAAAACAGGTTGGACAAACACCTGTCAGAGATGGTCTAGATTTACTTGGTCATGCCTCAGTGAAGGGGGCTGGACTTGATGACCACTTGAAGTCCCTTCCAACCCTACATTTCTATGATTCTATGAAAGGGGGCTTTTTGGGGTCACAGTAGTGCCTAAGAACCCTTTCAAGTTCTGGCCCTATGACCTTGATTCTGTACCATATGGAGTCAATGGCAAAATTCCCATTGACTTCAGTGATTCAGGTCAGTTTGCTTACATATATAATGGACAAGATAACTACTTATTTACCTCACATCAGTGAGGTGAGGGTTCATTAACTGTTGTTTGTAGAGCACTTTGACATCCTTTGGAAAGATTGCCAGTCCTACGTATATTAGTGAGATGAATAGAAGTGCTGACAAACTAAGTATTTATCTCAAGGGATAAGAAGTCTTGATGTTAACCAGAACACAGTCATCTGTATAATTACATACATGATGATTGTTTTTATCACATGTATTTGGAAATCTCTCATTGTGGCCTGAGTTTCAAAAGTACAATTGTGTCTCTTTTAAGTGGTATTAACAAGGGGAATGAAAGTTAGGGCCTCAGTTCAGTAAGGTACCCAAAAACACGCATAACTTTAAGCACGAATAGTCACATTGGCTTCTCAGAAGTCAGTAGGGCTATTCACATGCTTAAAGTTATGCATGTGTTTAAGTAGCTTGCTGAATTGGAGCCTATTCTACATACAAGTTATAGTTTATACTGAAGTCAGCTACAGCCAGCAGCATTTACAAATATTCATAAGCAAATTCTGGCTGATTGATGTTGCTCTAGACTTCAGTATTCACCTCCAAGGAGATAATCAATGTCCCAATCCTGCAACTTCTTCCAAGTGGATGAACCACTGTGTCCTAGAGAAGTAGCAGCATTGTGGCCCTAAGCAAAAAGCAGTGAGACATGACATGGAGTATGTCATTCTGAGAGATCATCGTGCCCTGGTTAGGTTAGGCACAAGGCAATATTCCAGCTTGAAAGACACCCTGCCATATCTGAGACTGCACAATTGTTCAATGTCAAGATTACCAGGAAAAAAGGAGAAAACTGAATAGTTGAAGGGTTTATAAAATATATCATGTCAAGAGAAATTTTCTATGCTAAAAATTATGTAAATTAAGTGCAAGAATAATGGCAAATAAAAGTTATACTTTACTTTCATAATTGTAAGTAATGAATTCCTTTCTCTTTCAAGTTCTCTTCTCCATATCCTCACCACTCCAACACCTCTGGTATCTCTCTTCTTCCCCCCGAGTCTGCATTCAGCCTTGCCCCTGCCACCTACAGATCTCGTCATTTGAACTATTTTTTTTAAAAACAGTTTAATTTCTATTAAGTTCCATGTTCTGTTTTTATTCTGTCTCCTCCATACCTAAAAACAAAACCCCCAAAACTTTTCCACTTCCTTTTCTCACTGGATCCAGAAACTGAGCTCAAATTGGTAATTTTATCTCCAGAAATATGGGAGTAAGAACAGTTGTGCAACCACATTATAAAAAATTGGGGGAGCATGAGAGTGCATTAGTTCTGCCATCAAGATTTCCTGGGGGCAGGTAAGCTATCAAAAGGACTCCTTAGTATTTATTTGTGTCACTGCCAGTTGATTGATATTTTTAGTTTATGTCACTGAGATGAATTAATATGACCCCCAAGGAGGTTCTAATTAGAAATTAGATCCAACCTGTGATGCTGTGCCAAGATGTTGCTAGGTTGTTGACCAATCAGAATATAGGATTTCCTAATACTGTTTTGTAGTAGAAATAAATTGATGCATCATCACTCTTACGATCCAAAATATCTCTCTCAGATGTGACAATAACAGATCAGCCCAAGCTCCAAGACGTACATGGAGGGGAGAGGTTGGAGTGACCCATTATATATATATATAGAGAGAGAGAGAGAGAGAGTGGATAAGCCATGAAATTAATATCACTGTTTGAATTCAAACATGCCTTCCCTGGCCCTCTCAGACTTCCAGGGTATCTGGAACTGGAGACTGGGACCAGGTCCCATCTCTACTGTTGTATAAAATACCACCTTTATTAAGCAACCTGCATCCTTAGAAGACCACTCTAGAGTGCCCTCCAAAATAATGAGGGACATTCTGTTCCCTCATCATTAGATGAGAACCCCTGATATTTGTAGGTCTTTTAAATGGTCCCTTAAGTCATTTTCATATAGCATCTTATAAACTTATACAGTTAACATAAGTGACTAATAAAATGTTTCAACACATTTCATATAAATATATGCAAGTTAATGTCAGAAAACTAGAATACTGTCTCAAAAAAAGTACTCTCCTGCTTTTAAAATAAATACTGAATGCTAAGGCATTCACCAAAAAAATTAAGTTGAAAAACCTTCTGGTCCACCCCTTGTATTCCTCTGAATCCCTTTGCTTCCTTTATCATCTTCTCAAAATCCAATGAACATTACAATGAAAATATAATCTTGTTTCAGTTTCAAAGCACGCAGTATTGATCCTGTGTCAATATTCTACTGAAATGACATTTTGTGTTACGCAGAATGACCAATGCCAAGATTATTTAATCTAAAGATGTTGATGCAATAGTGATAGTTGCTCACTGTGCCATTATTCAATGGATACATCTTAACAGGTGTAGAAAAGACCCCATTCCATAAAGAGCATTATAAAACTTAAGTATTGAACTAACATTCTAGCTGGTTTTCAGGAATAAATACCTCAGCCATTTTATTTTTTCTACAATACCAGCAGCAGGGGGAAAGATGAAATTGAAGAGGGGAGAGAGAGACTTGCAATTAAGATATACTTTGAGCATATGCATATGAAACTACCTTTAAAAAAAAAAAAACAAAAAAACTACCTTCTCCCAGCCTCTTCTCCCCCTGCATTGTCAATTCAATACTGATGAAAGTTGCCCTCACATACAACTGTTGCACACTCTTAGCTGCTGTGCTTAATTTGGCCTCTGAGTTTGTATTGTTAACTTATTTGTGCACACAAACCCCTATGTTTGCATGGGAAAACAGCATGCAATGTGATTTGGCAATTAGCCGCCCAATGCACTCATGCAGATGCCATTTATGAATATTTTTCAATGTACATGTAGAACCAAGGACACAAATTTCCATGCTTTTGGGGAATTTGGCCCTATATATAGGTCTATTATCTATTCATTCTTGTAGATGCTGAAATGGGGGGGCCAGGGAGCCATGCCCCTCCACTTTTACCAGCCATAAGGGTGAGTGAGGAGGGAGAAGGTGGAGAGGAGCAATTGGGGGGGCCGCGTCTGGGGGAAAGAGGTGGCATAGGAGCAGGGCCTCGGGGGAAGGGGCAGTGTGGGGATCGGGGCCACAGTTCAGACACCGTGGGCCCCCCTCTTCCACCGCCCCTGTGTAGAGGTGTATTCTGGAAAGTGCTCTACAAGATCCTACTAAATCCTCAAAATTTCAAAGCTGGGGGGGGGGGGCAGAAAAGAGCCCAAACCTACAACTCTAAGTCATGCAAGTTATTTCCATGAAATCAACAGGACTATTTGCATGAGTAAGGACTACCTACATATGGGATGTTATGTCATGCACTGTGTCTTTAATCAAAACTCAAACCTACTATAAGAAAGGGATAATTGCTCATCACAAATGATTTTTTAAATTGAAGCAGCCTCACAAAGCTTCTTATGTCAGCAACTTTTTTTTTCTACAAGTGTTTTACAAAATGTGTGGTGAAATTGGTTTTTAACAAAGCATTAAGTCTTCAGCTAAGCACAGATGAAGAATACGGCAAGTCAAAGTACAAGGTAGAAAGTGAACAGGATGGGAAACATCAGCAGAAAAGCTTCCATGTGGGTGGCAAGAGTTGTGGCAGGTAGAAGACAAAGGCATCTGCAGGCAGAGGATTGTGAATAACCTGTATCTCCTTTTTTGTCACGCGCTCATGAGTAATAATCAGCAGTATAAATGCTTTGATGGACAGCAGTTCTTAGAATCTTATCTCTTCCCCATGTTTAGAACAGAGAACTTCTTTTACATTTTCCTGCAATGAGAGACATAAGTTGAGTTTGTAAACAAGGCCAACAAACCCTGGGCCAGACCAGAAAAAAGCAAATTGTAAATGAGAGAAATCATCACCTGTCCTACAAAGTCCAAATCTGGGGACAGTTTGTTTGCAAGACAGCTCCTCTCAACTGCTGGGATGGTTGAGAGAGACAGACAGACAGTGAGTGAGTCTGAATTACCCAGGACACAGACCAAAAAGGGCTTTCTAGGGGGAAAGCAATGGGCCCAATGCTCCCCTCTCTTCAGGACCGGCTCTAGGCACATGCTTGGGGCGGCACAATTCCAGGGGCAGCATTCCGGGAGGCTTTGCTTCAGCAGTTGTGCTCTCAGAGGTTTTGTTTTTTTGTGTTTTTTTTTTAGCTTGGGGCGGCAAAAAATCTAGAGCCGGCCCTGCCTCTCTTACACAGGTTTCACACCACTTACACTCCACTGATTTCAGTAAAGTTAGTCCTCAACTCACCAATGTAAGACATAGGAGAAGCAGGCACAATATCTTGAATTATGCTTGGAAGCAGATAGGCAGGAACTGTAGTATAAAGAGCAAAGGTGTAAAATGCTCAGTGTCCCTTGTATTAGTAAGCAAATGGGCTGCTTTGCTGTACAGGAGCTGAATCTTCTAAGTGGTCTCATCAGTAAAAGGAGGGTGTTTCCAACACTAACAATTGTTTGGTAATAGCCACTCCATGGTGCTGTTCCCATATGATAAACACACCCATGGGGAATGGAAAGCATCTGCTCACGCCTGTATTCTTAAAGGAGTCCCTCAGGCCTGATTATTTTGCAGCAAGCCTGCCCCTTGTCAAGTCTCATTGATTAAGCAATCTTTGCCAGCTCCATCAAACCAACCTACTTTACATTACAAGGATGTTCATCACCACTTTGTGAGCTTTAATTCTGCAGAACCATCATATCTTAACTGGAACAATAAGATGTACCTGGTCAGTATCAGTTCAAAGCCACCAGTAATTCAAATTCTGGCAGCCTTTGCTAAAATAGGGTCAGTCTAGACAGGGATTTTTTGCCCCACTAGAACCTTCAATTTTGTGGTCTTGCTCCTCCTACTGTACACACTGCTACCATGTATCTTTGCTTAGTAGCAGTCCTTGATTAATAACAGCCTCTTTCAGTAGCTGCTCCTTCCCATAATGTTTTTAGATTAACAGATTTTGAAGGCCAGAAGGAACCATTCAGATTACCTAGTCTGGTCTGCATAGCACAGGCCAAAGAACCACATCCAGTTGTCTATGCATTAAGCCCATATCTTGTTTGAGCTATGGATGGGACATCTTTTAGAAAGATATCCAGTCTGTATACCTTTGATATCAGTCTGTGTTTGCTTTGAGAGCTACTGCTGAGATGTGCTTTGTGAAAGAAATAAGTATTATTGTTATAGGATCCAGCAGGAGCTGGGCTGTGTTACTCCAGAGCTACAATTACCAGACCAAATTTGTTTTCATTCGTTATTAGTGGAACATCATAGACTCCAAGGGACCTGTGCTGGTGGAAATGAAACTCGAATCCCTGCTATTAACAGATAGCAGCAAATAAGGATATCAGGCAAAGAAAGTTTGCTTTTGTATAAATGTTCTCTCTCTGCCAAGTTTGCTGTAGTCTGAAAGACCCTCTCTGGAGTAATTAATAATTACCCAAGACTATCATGATTAACTGCACTACTCTTATTATGCAGTAGAAGCTGCCCATTGCTACACTGCCGTTATGAAGAACTCACTCCTAGCCAAAAAGAAAAATGCTGTCTTACTTTTATTATTCTCCTGGGGTACTCAAGGCTGTTGGGCTTGAGGTAGTTCATAATGAATATCAGTAAAAGCTAATTGAATCTCCTCCTGCCCTCCTCAGGTAGTGCCAATGACCACATCAATCAAGCTGTGGGAATGCTAATATAATCAACTTCCTGGAGTGTAAAGCATCAGCCAGATAGGGGCACATCAGCTATGAGTAGCAATAGAAACATTGTGAAAAGTTTGCCATTTTGTTCTTTGAAACTGAGATGGCAAAAAGTTTTCTCCTACAGGGGCCAAGACAGCGAAGTGCTGAGCACTGCTGCGTCAGTGGGTGGCCTCAGATGTCGCAGGGAATGGGCTACTATACAGGAGCAAAAATGATCCCGCAAGTGTACAATTCTTAGATTCTCCTGCTTTGGCAGGATAGGTTTCTCATGAATCGCTACCCAATGTAAACCCAATGGGCCAGAGTGCAATACCCTTACTCACACTGAGTAGCACCTTGCTCTTTGCAGTGAAAGGGACAATGGAATGTGAGTGAAGGTGTGACAGCTTTCAATTTAAGGTGCAGTGAGAACCCTAGATTCTGACACCCTCTATGCACAAAACAGATCCACCATGGGCAGCAGCAGTCACGGTGGTTTCCCCGTCCTGCTCCCTGCCAATGTACCTACACTGTTCTGAAGGAATCATTTTTGTGCGTTGGATGTTATATCTCAATGTGGAGATGCAAACAATGATCATGTTTCACCATTTCCCTCAAACACCGTGTAATCATTTACACCTGTGCAAAGTGAATGCAAAACCGGTATAAAGTGCTACCAAGTGAGTGTGGGAAATGCTTTACACCCAGTTTGGACTAGTGTAATAAATCACTATGCAAGGTGCAGAGCAATGGTAAATTGGGGTCCTTGATGGCAGAGTGCCCGCTACAGTGGTGGTTTTAGGATTGTGGACATCTGTCCTCTATAAATCCATTAAAAATACCCTTTCAGAGAAGCCACAAACATGATAGCAATGGCTTTCAATCCTGCCAAGCTAGGTGGTGACTAATTTATAGTTGAAGGATCTGTATCACCATGCCAAGTTTGTGATCCTCCATGGGACTGATTCTCCCCTGCCTTCCCCTTTATGAGTATGTCTACACTGCAGCTGGCAGTGTGCTTCCCAGCATGGGTAGACAGGCTTGTGTTACCTCTGCTCGAGCTAACAAGAGAAAAATAGCAATACGGCTGCAGCACCATGGGTGACAACTCAGGCTGGCTACCCAAGTATAAATCCACCTGAGCCTCTTGGTATGTACTCAGGTGGCTAGCCCAAGTTGTCACCCATGCTGCCATGGCCACACTCCTATTTTGAGTGAGCAGCTAGACTAGATCTGTCTACCTGCACGGAGAAGCATGCTTCCAGCTGCTGTGTGTTACCTGCCTTGGGAGTGTTTTTATTCTTTTTTTCACCCAATAGGAATAAATGACTATTCAAGGGACCCCTGTTACATTCACGGCTGCTCTTGAGTGGAGCTCCATTCTGCAGTGTTCCTGCTTGTCTGGAAGGTATCCTTCCCCCCCTCCCAACCCCACCACTGCCACTCCAAATGGGGGAGGGGGGGGAAGAGAGAGACGGAGAGATCACAGCATGGCAGCAGGACATATTGTGCTGCACATAGGATCCCAGGTTGCCTTAAAACAGTCATAGTCTGGTTCAGAAGCAGGATCTGCTTGAACACTGCTGCTCTCACTTGTGGCACTGATCAGAGCGGAGCTGGATTCTTGCACTGGTCACCCATCCCTAAGTATAGGGTCTGACAGTGAAAAGTACTGATAGAACCTTATCCTGGTGCATGCATTTTGCTCTATTAAAGAATCCCATTTCCAGATGTCTTGCTTTATGAGGGTTTTTTATCTGAGCATGTGCAAATTGGACTCGACATTAGAAATGAAATGCAGGCCTGGCGTACAAAGACTTTTCTATGTCAAAACAGCCACAGTATTACCGTCACTACCTTGTAACCAAGGAAATATAATTGTAAGGAGCTCATTAGTGCCAGTTCTTAAAACGTGTGGTTTCTTTCCCAGGGTGTGAGCTTTCCAAACTGGTCATACAAACCTGCCTCCATAGCCTCAGCAAATAATATTCCCATGTTTTTTTGTTTAATCAAAGCATTTTAGTCCAGCATTAAGGGTTGCATTAATAACTTATATGGTGAAGCACTAGCAGATTTCCCTTGTTCTCACTGCTGCCTTCTTAGAGCCCCGTCTGCAGTTCTGATTCAAACAGAACACTCATCGCTGCAAAGGACGTCTGCCCTCTGCTGGGATTTCAGACTCAGGCTCATAATTTGGATCTTGGATAAAAAGATTACCTCATCCACATTTGCCACTCCTCTTCTTCTGCTAATGATGAACCAGCATTTTTCCTGAGGTGATTATTTTCCCTGTTTAGTGCTTGAGAAAGGTCTGTGTGACAATGGTAATTAATATTACAATTTTTTCCCCCTCCAGAGCGTATTTGGCCTTATAAAAAGGCTTCACATTTTCATTTCATTCTTTATATATAAATCATAACATTTCTGTACATTTTCATTTTGCAAGCAGCTCATTCATTCCGTTTTTTCTTTAATAACATGAAACCTAAACGATGGCATTTTAACTGCTTATGGAAGTGTAAAGGACACCGCCAAATGAGCGTTTGACTAGGCCATTATTTTCACAACAAATAACTGCACTGTTGTATGTGAGGGGAAAAATTCTATGAGGCAGCAGAGGATCTTCACTATCACAGGCTGCTCTCCCTGCATACACAGGCAAAAATCAATACTAGCTTTTCGTATACCAAAGTGGAACACTGACATCTAGATTAACAGTTCAGATCTGAAATGAGAATTTTGCTCTGAATATATGAGAACTATGATTCCTACTGGGAATTTCTTCCCCATTTAATCAGCTGCAGCATCTTTGACAATTGTCACTCTCTCAACTTAACATCTGAATGTGTCTGTATGATAAAAGGAGAGAGGACGGTGCAAAATTGACAGCCCTGGTGCCTGATGCCATCTATTTATCTACAGAATAGGAGAATTACAAATGTGTTTTCTGCATGCTATGCCTTTAAGTTTCCAGAAGTCTGCTGTCTGCCATCTTGTGAGGCAGATCTGACCTGGCATTTACAGAGGAGACACATGCTGATATCTCAGTGTTTCACCAGTGTTTTTTCCCTTAATCTAAAATAAATCATTTAATATCTAGTTGCGCTGTATGTATTGAAAGCATAACAAGATACAGTAAATGTAACTTCAGGGCACTCTTCTCCACTGCAAACTAATGTGCTTCATCTCTGACTTGGGGTATTCCATCTGTAGGGTGACAGGACAATTCAGCCTCCAGGCCCCTTCAGTGCTTGGGCTCTTTGCTGAGTTTGTCCATATAGGTGCTAATTATGGTGATCTTGTGACGTTTCAGAGTGAAATGGTGTTTTTGCATTACACCCCATGAGCGTCTGGATCGCCTCAGTCATCTTTAATTTGTTGAACTAATAGTTTTTCAGTTTATAACCTGAAAAAAAAAACAGCTCTGCTCATAAATCCCACAAATTCTGCATTCCTCCATCAAGTTCAGCTCTCAAGGACCACAGAAACTGTGCGACGAATTACAACAGAGCTGCCAACTTGGAGAGAGGTGGCATGAGGCTCTGAGCCAAGTCTCTCACTTCTCCAGAAGCCACATCACAGCATGCCGATACTGTGCTGGCTTAAAACTGTTTCTGAAGGTACAGAGTCACCATATCCCAGAAACCATCGGGTGATCCTGTCACCAGGACAACGTGGGGAACCTGACAGAGCCAGATCAGAGGAATCCCCTGGTCTATCCTCCTTCTTTTCTAATACATATCCCCAATGGGAGATTCCAAATGAAGCTTCACACAACTGGACTGTCCATGTGCTGTTCATACAGACAGCTTTTTTCCCCCCAGTGGGAAAATTCAAGCAATCTAGAATTCTGCAGTCCTAGACAGCCTCTAGGTGCAAAAAGCTCCTTGTCAGCTTCCTAGTCTTTTTTCAGAGGCAGGGTTAGAAACAAAAGGGAAGGAAGTGAGAAACAACACAGGCAAGAACAGGATAAGAGACACAAATGGAAAGAAAGAGTAGAGAAAGAAAGGGAGGTGCATATGGCCATGCAGAACCTAGAGATGAGGCAGAAATGCCAAGTTCAGACAAAAGCTTTCCCAAAGTTTAGAAGCCTTTGGATTTGGTTTAGGTTCATTTTGAGTAAAGGGAGTTCAGAACTGGATCGAAAGTTCCCCAGCATTCAGGGGTATTTGGATCCTGGGTTCCAGTAACAGCTCATCTTTAACAGAAACCAAGGAAATGATGGGAAAAAAGAACAAAAAGAAACCAAGGGATCAAAAGAGACAAAAGTGCCTCCAGCAACGGGTAGCAAAAAAACATCTCAAAATAAAAATCTACCTGCTAAAATGCTGAAGTCTCCCAGCTTCCGACTTCCTCACCCCCACAACACACCCTCCTGGAAACAGTATGAGGAGCTGATCTAGTCACCAGACAAATGAAATTAGTTTTTCATTATTGCTCACACCAGTTCAACCCCACTTTTTGGAGCACTCGTATAGTATATATATTTAAGCACCATGCCATGGAGACATGAACTAAGCAGAGTTAGACAACACCATATTTAAATTGCTGAGGGGCTACTAAGAGCTAGGTGACCAGATGTCCCATTTTTAAAGGGACAGTCCCGTTTTTTGGGACTTTTTCTTATATATGCGTCTATTAACCCCCCCCCCCCCCATCCCCGTTTTTTCACAGTTGCTATCTGGTAACCCTACTAAGAGCCCTGTCTACATTGGGGGCGGGGTGTCCCATGGTTGTGACAGAAACAGAGGGAAATTATAGTACAGACACATAGAAAAGGGCTTAACATCATCAGAGTTGAGTCTCTTAGGTTCCTCACAGTCTCTCAGTAGAGCGTGGCAGCATCATGTTACCTTTGGCTTTGAACACAGGAAAACATCAGTTCAGCATAACCATTCTAATTATGCTTTTCTTGGCACCCAATATGCACCAGCCTTCCCAACTCCCATCCTTACTGGATGACAAAGTTGGGAACAGCCAAAAAAAAGTCTGAAGTCATTATAGCACACAGTACCTGCTTCTTTTAATGTACTGTCGTTTAATTACTTTGTCAGCTCAACTTTGCTGTCAACTCAACATCATTCCATACAGAACAGCTGCAGTTGCTCATTATTGACTGTGATAGCTAAAGCCTCCAATTTGCCCCTGTGAGAAAGCAGTGTCCTTAACCCGATTCGGCCGATCGTTATGGAAATTCCACTGTGACGTTGCACCCCATAATGCTTTATGGACATATGCTTATGAATGTAAATATGACATAACTGGAATCTGTTTTATGCTAGATATGCCATGTAACATATCTCTGCAAAGGTTATGTTCTACTGGATATATTTATCCTATTTGCATGCATGTATCATTTTTGTATTTGAAGTTATGAATATTAGCTATGTACTTGTTTAATTTTAAGTAGCCTCAGTGAAGCAGTTGGTCAGCTTCCTGAGAAAAGACTATTCTCAGTAAGTGCCCAATCAAGAAACACTTAAGCTAACAATGAACTTTGAGATGCCAATCCACATCTGAGCTTTCCTGGGAATGTGGCCTGGCTTGTAAGAAACTGAGTCATGCATGGATATGTGACTTGCCCATGTGACTCCAAAACTCCATCTTGGAGCTGGATTCTGCAAAGGAGAGAGGAAAGGGTCTCCGATCACAAGAGAAAGTCTCTATAAAGTCCTGGGAGGCCCCTCCATTTTGTCTTCAGCTGGCTCAAGAGATATCCTTTGGTGGTGGAGAGGCTACCTGAAAGAAACTGGAACAAAGGACAGTAACCACAGGAGTGTGAGTGATTGCTGGACCCAGACTAGAAGGAGGCTAGTCTGTAAAAGAAATTTACTGGAACATCTCTGAGGGTGAGATTTCATCTGTAATCATTTTCTTACTATATTATAATATATTCTTGTGTGTTTTATTTTATTTTGCTTGGTAATTCACTTTGTTCTGTCTGTTATTACTTGGAACCACTTAAATCCTACTTTTTATATTTAATAAAATCACTTTTTACTTATTAATTAACCCAGAGTATGTATTAATACCTGGGGGTGGGAGTGGGGGCAAACAGCTGTGCATCTCTCTCTATCAGTGTTCTAGAGGGCGAACAATTTATGAGTTTACCCTGTATAAGCTTTATACAGGGTAAAACGGATTTATTTGGGGTTTGGACCCCTTTGGGAGCTGGGCACCTGAGTGTTGGAGACAGGAACACTTCTTAAGCGGTTTTCAGTTAAGCCTGCAGCTTTTGGGGGATGTTGTTCAGACCTGGGTCTGTGTTTGTAGCAGGCTAGCGTGTCTGGCTGAAACCAGGCAGGGCACTGAAGTCCCAAGCTGCCAGGGAAAACTGGCTCAGAGGTAGTCTCGGCACATCAGGTGGCAGTCCCAAAGGGGGTTTCTGTGATCCAACCCGTCACATCCACCTGTTTAGAATTTCATTCTACAGCAGACAGAAGGAAATGTTCAACAGTCCAGATAAAAATCCAAATGTCAGGGTGAAGGAGTTTCCATTGATTCCACTAATTAAAGACAAAACCGTGAAGCTCTTACTCTGGCAAGATTTTCACTAAAGCCAATAGGAAATTAGCATAAGTACAGGGTTTGGCTTTGGTTTCCTGTGAGACCTTGGGCAAGTCAATTCCTCTCTGGGTGCCTCATTTTCCCCCATCTGTAAAATGGAGATAATGATACTGACCTCCTTTGTACAGCACAGAGAGCTATGGATCAAAAGCGCTGTACAAGAGCTAGATATTATTATAAGGGGCCAAGCCAATCTGCATTGCAGCACAACTGAGTTCTATATGCTTACATCAAGGATGAGTTTGCCTCAAGGGGGAAGACCCTTGAGTGTCTATAGTCAAAAATTTGTCAGTAAATTAAGTTCTAGCATTTCATAACGGATGAGGTGTTAACTCCAACTAGGGTGACCAGATGTCCCGATTTTATAGGGACAGTCTCGATATTTGGGG
>NW_020664463.1:1112795-1140574 GCF_002925995.2 Terrapene triunguis | reverse complement strand
AGTAGTAGGCGGTTATCCTCCACACGGAGCAGCCGCTGGAGGACGATGGGGGATGACACTCTTTACATTAGTAAGTATGGAAATCATAGAATCATAGAATATCAGGGTTGGAAGGGACCTCAGGAGGTCATCTAGTCCAACCCCCTGCTCAAAGCAGGACCAATTCCCAACTAAATCATCCCAGCCAGGGCTTTGCCAAGCCTGACCTTAAAAACCTCTAAGGAAGGAGATTCCACCACCTCCCTAGGTAACCCATTCCAGTGCTTCACCACCCTCCTAGTGAAAAAGTTTTTCCTAATATCCAACCTAAACCTCCCCAACTGCAACTTGAGACCATTCCTCCTTGTTCTGTCATCAGGTACCACTGAGAACAATCTAGATCCATCCTCTTTGGAACCCTCTTTCAGGTAGTTGAAAGCAGCTATCAACCCCCCCCATCCCCCGTCATTCTTCTCTTCTGCAGACTAAACAATCCCAGTTCCCTCAGCCTCTCCTCATAAATCATGTGCTCCAGCCCCCTAATCATTTTTGTTGCCCTCCGCTGGACTCTTTCCAATTTTTCCACATCCTTCTTGTAGTGTGGGGCCCAAAACTGGACACAGTACTCCAGATGAGGCCTCACCAATGTCGAATAGAGCGGAATGATCACGTCCCTCGATCTGCTGGCAATGTCCCTACTTATGCAGCCCAAAATGCCGTTAGCCTTCTTGGCAACAAGGGCACACTGTTGACTCATATCCAGCTTCTCGTCCACTGTAACCTCTAGGTCCTTTTCTGCAGAACTGCTTCCTAGCCATTCGGTCCCTAGTCTGTAACAGTGCATGGGATTCTTCTGTCCTAAGTGCAGGACTCTGCACTTGTCCTTGTTGAACCTCATCAGGTTTCTTTTGGCCCAATCCTCTAATTTGTCTAGGCCCCTCTGTATCCTATCCCTACCCTCCAGTGTACCTACCATTCCTCCCAGTTTAGTGTCATCTGCAAACTTGCTGAGAGTGCAGTCCACGCCATCCTCCAGATCATTAATGAAGATATTGAACAAAACCGGCCCCAGGACCGACCCGTGGGGCACTCCACTTGAAACCGGCTGCCAACTAGACATGGAGCCGTTGATCACTACCCGTTGAGCCCGACGATCCAGCCAGCTTTCTATCCACCTTATAGTCCATTCATCCAGCCCATACTTCTTTAACTTGCTGGCAAGAATACTGTGGGAGACCATATCAAAAGCTTTGCTAAAGTCAAGGAATAACACATCCACTGCTTTCCCCTCATCCACAGAGTCAGTTATCTCCTCATAGAAGGCAATTAGGTTAGTCAGGCATGACTTGCCCTTGGTGAATCCATGCTGACTGTTCCTGATCACTTTCTTCTCCTCTAAGTGCTTCAGAATTGATTCCTTGAGGATCTGCTCCATGATTTTTCCAGGGACTGAGGTGAGGCTGACTGGCCTGTAGTTCCCCGGATCCTCCTTCTTCCCTTTTTTAAAGATGGGTACTACATTACGCTTTTTCCAGTCATCCGGGACCTCCCCGATCGCCATGAGTTTTCAAAGATAATGTTCAATGGCTCTGCAATCACATCCACCAACTCCTTTAGCACCCTCGGATGCAGCGCATCCATCCCCATGGACTTGTGCATAGTTAAGATCTCCCAGATCATACCATGGAGCCTGATAGAAGCAATCTTCAAAATAAGGGAGGCAAATACATTGATTTAAGGAACTAATATGTTGACATCCATGAGAAATAAGAAATCTTGGGCATTGGAAAGGGTAGGGAATGGATACTAGGAGAAAAGGACATTTTCTTCTGATGTATATAAATACAACCATGGCAAAAAACACTCAGAGAAAATTCACAGTTTGCAGTAGGAAAAGGGAATAAACAAAAACATGGTGAACCCTACTGGTGAAATGCCCTCCTCTTCCCCCATGCACACCCTCCTAAACTTTGCCAGACAAAAAATGTATGTATTGTGACAAAGTTCCTCCTCTATCTTGGTGGGTCCTGCGCTTATTGGCGGATTTTCTTGCCTCAGAGATTCACCATGTGGGTTGGGGAACAGCCCAGAGACCTTCCCCTCTGGAAGAACCCACAGTCCAGGTCAATTGGGAGGTTTGGGGGGAACCCGGGCCCGCCCTCTACTCCGGGTTCCAGCCCAGGGCCCTGTGGACTGCAGCTGTCTACAGTGCCTCCTGTAACAGCTGCATGACAGCTATAACTCCCTTGGCTACTTCCCCATGGCCTCCTCCAAAGACCTTCCTTATTCTCACCACAGGACCTTCCTCCTGGTGTCTGATAATGCTTGTGCTCCTCAGTCCTCCAGCAGCACACCCTCTCACTCTCAGCTCCTTGCGCCTCTTGATCCCCGCTCCTCACACTCACACCACAAACTGAAGTGAGCTCCTTTTAAAACCCAGGTGTCCTGATTAGCCTGCCTTAATTGATTCTAGCAGCTTCTTCTCAATTGGCTCCAGGTGTCCTAATTAGCCTGCCTGCCTTAACTGGTTCTAGCAGGTTCCTGATTACTCTAGTGCAGCCTCTGCTCTGGTCACTCAGGGAACAGAAAACTACTCATCCAGTGACCAGTATGTTTGCCCTCTACCAGACTCCTGTACCCCACTGGTCTGGGTCTATCACAGTATGTACTAGAGAATCCCCAAGCATTAACTGATCGTTTTTAAAACACAGTGCTTACCTTTTAATATTTTAAAGAGTTTCTAAAGATAGATATCAAAATAGCAGCCTACCCAGCTCCACAAGCTGCTCTTGAGCGAGCTCTCTGACCTGTCCATAAGGTGTATTTTAGTCAAACACAGGTTATGGACTCAATACAGGGATAACCGGGGGAAATTTATGATTTACAGAAGGTCAGTCTAGATGATCTAGTAGTCCATTCTGACCTGAAATTCTACAAATCTATGGGTGGGGCAGGCAGGCAGCCAGGAACTGCCTGGGGCAGGCAGCCAGCCAGGAACTGTTCACCACTCCGGAGGTGCCTAGCCAGTCTCAGCAGTTGCTCTCCAGCGAGCAAGCAGCAGGAAAGGAGATGCCTGGTAAGTGTCTGTGGTTTCTGTAGTGAGGAGGTGGGTTCAGGGTATAGAAATGTACAAGGCTGGTTGTGTTTCTGTGTGCTGGACATTTCCCTATGCAGCTAACCAGTACAGCGGAACAAGGTGTTGATGCACACCAAGATCTCACGGGAATCCTCCAGAGAGATCTTCAGGAAAGTTTCCTGGAGGTACTCAGCAATCCTCCGCCGAAGGTTCCTTGACAAAGCTGTTTTGTTCCTTCCCCAGTTGTAGGAAACTTTCCCAGCTATTCGGCAATCACTTGTGCACAGACCAAAGCAGCACACAGGCGAGCAGCATAGGGACCAGAGCAGAAGCCACAAGCAAGCAGTAGATGTACCCACAGTTCCCTGCTTACCCTCAGCAGTGAGATATCTGCTACAATGACCTCCACCTGTGGAAAGTTGCTTCTATTCATATTACACAGCATGTTAGGCAACTGGGAATCTTCTTCAGTCAGGAACTTCATGATTAACTGCACTGCCATCCGCGATGTCTT
The DNA here is from genome assembly GCF_002925995.2 of Terrapene triunguis. Classification (NCBI taxonomy): domain Eukaryota; kingdom Metazoa; phylum Chordata; order Testudines; family Emydidae; genus Terrapene; species Terrapene triunguis. The sequence continues at coordinate 1,137,005 of NW_020664463.1, read as the reverse complement.
AATGACAGTTATAAGAGAATAGGAGAGCAGTGTGGGATCCAGCCCTTCTCACAAAGATGCCGGGCTGCACAGCAAACAAGGGCCATTGAAAAATGCTGCGACAGAAAACCCAAAGCCCATGGAATGCTGGGACAGAAAACAATGCATAATGGGACATTGAACCTGCTCCCAAGATGCACCGCAATCCGCGCTGCCTTCCCACAAGGCCTAGCAACAGACGGTGTTGAACTGGACTGTGGGATAGGTACACAAAGTGCATTGCTCACACTGTCGATGATAGTGCTCCCTGTGGACATGCTCTGCCGACAGGGAGTAAGTGTGAACATGCAACACTGATTTTTATTATAGCGCTTTTTGCGTGTTGACACAACTTTTGTTAACAAAACTCTGTAGTGTAGACAAGGCCTCACTTTCTTATGGTCATTCCTTTGCATGCTCCTTCAAGTGAAGGGACTAATCAGTCAGTATTTTCATAGGGATCACACTGGAGAAGGATTTATTTGATTTTTTTCCCCAAGTGTTTGGAAAGAATTTGTCGCCTCTCTCAGCATTACTGAGCAGCAATTAAAGAATATTGCATCTTGTGGGAGTCAACTATAATCTGATTTACCTTCTACAATGGAGATTTTTTTTTTATTCTGTGCATATTTGATTTGGGAATATCAAAGGTTTGTGGCTCTGCACACAGAGATCAGTCAGATGCTGTGATCAAAAGGGGACTAACCCACAGTGATCCATGAAAAAATTCCCACTTATTTAAATCTGAGGTTCCCTTAAGGAAGGAATCAGAAGAAGTGCTGTGCCAAAATGTTAACTCTGAGTCTGAAATTAAAAATAACAAGTGTTGAATCGCTTGCATTACTGACTGAAGGATTTTTTGTTTTCGTTTGATTTGTTTGTTTTGTAGCTTCTCTTGCCCTACAGGTCAGATATGGAAATTGATTCCAGTATCGCTAGCATATGTTTGAGTTCTGCTCTAGATCTGCTTAGCCCTGCCACTTTGCATCACTGCGCTGCTACATTTTCAGTGAAATGGCAGCTGGCATATTGCTGATTGAGAGGACTGGTATTATCTTTGCCTGATTAACCCTCGGAGGCAGAGCATGCCGTTCTGTTTGTGCAGCACCCAGCACAATGGGATCCCATACACAGCCATGCCTGTCTGACCACTGCATACCAAAACAAATAGCATGTCTTAGTATCTTAAACAAATAGCAACACACACCACAGAAGGAGATCCCGGCTCTCTATCGTAGGTTTTTCTCCAGATCCATGCGCCAGGTGAAAGCTAGAATGTGTATTTCAACAATATATGATTTTTACCCTGTTCCCAGGTGCTTTTCACTAATAAGAAAGGCATCCATAAGTGTGCGCTTTGGCATCGGAGCAGCTCCAGGCACCAGCGCAGCAAGCGCGTGCCTGGGGCGGCAAGCCACGGGGGGCGGCGTGCCGATCACTTTGAGGGCGGCAGTCAGGCGGCCTTCAGCGGCGTGCCTGCAGGAGGTCCACCGGTCCCGCGGTTTGGGTGGCAATTCGGCGGTGGGTACGCCGAGAAGCCGCAGAACCAGCAGATCACCCGCAGAAACACCGCCGAATCCGCGTCACTGCGGACCGTCCGCAGGCATGCCGCCAAAGGCCGCCTGACTGCCGTGCTTGGGGCGGCAAAAAACAGAGCCGCCCCTGTTTGGCATGCAGCTTTAAGACTTGCATGGCTTTTCCCTACCTTCTGGAAATCAAAAAAAAATAATTGCTGCTCTAATACACACACATTCAAATTACACAGACCGTACCTGTATAGTTTCTTGATGCAATGAAAAACTATAGAGGTCTACAGCATTGGGTGTCATAGAGCACTGCCATGGAGGTTCTGTGAGGAAAGTTGAGTCAGTAAGACTGTCTAGACTAGGATTTAATGGTGTGTTAGATCATGAGCCTCCCTCCCAGGGTTCACCTTAGATATCTAAATTGAGGTAAAACGACAATCGATCTACACTAGGATTTTACAATGGGTTAGGCTTGTCACACTGTCTGGAGTGGCTCATAACCATGAGTGCCTATCTCAGGGCTGACTGTCAAAAACAGAGCAGATACCTCAAATTGGTGGTGTGATCTATAATTAGATTTTACCAAGCCAGTAATAAATGTACACGCCTGGATCACTATAACAGTCTTACCAGTGAGTCACAGACAGTCCCTTTAGACTTTGCAGTCTATCTTGCCACCCAGAAAAACTGTATTTAGTCATAAACGGCCATTCACACACACACACACACACACACACACACACACACACACACACAACATTCAGGTTCCTTCCAGTCCCAAGAGACCAGTCACTAAGCCCAGTTCAACTGACACCCCAGAGCTTACACCAAAGACAACGCCTCTAGCCAATCCCGTAATAAACTATCTAAAGGTTGATTAACTAGTGAAGAGAAATAAGAATTATTTACAGGTTAAAGCAAGCAAACATATGCACAAATGAGTTGCAATCTAAAATCGTATGAGCGACAGAGTTGTAGTGGTCGGTCAATTCAAAGTGTCTTTCAGGGCAGACCCAGGAGGCAGACTCTCAGGGTCTCTGGCCCTCAGAGTTCAAACAGCAAAGAGATGAAAAATCTTCATGTCACCTATTTTTGTTTCCCTCTTCCAGTATTCAAAGCGATGGTTCGAGGCCTTCTGCACATATTCTCCATGGGTGAATGGGGCAATTAACAAAGCTTTTCATCTTATGATGGCCCACTTAAATTTTGATAGTCCTCCTGGATGGGTGAGGGTGGGGATGATTCCCATGCCTGGATTCATACGTTCAGAGCAAAGTTATAAAGCAAAACTTATATATTTTCTCATAGTATGGAATACAGACATTACAAGTGAGATTAATGCACACAGCAACTTACAAGCATTTAATAGGGTTTAAACACTAAATACATTCCTGTAAGACTAATACCTGTTTTGAGCAAAACTATCATGCAAGTGAACTGGTCTGGTCTCCAGCTATGAGTTTGTCAGTTCTTAGCTAATGCCTGCAGTCTTGGCAAGAACTGGCACCCAGATTGCCAGCGTCACAAGGCAATCACATGTTAGCTTCCTCTTTGCAAAAACACTTTCAAGGTCACATCTACAGAAGGTGTTATTTAAATCAAGCTAGCTAACATGATCCAACCACACATCTTTAATCCTTGTCCAAATCCAGACAATAGAATCTGTAAATAGGCCCTTAGAGCATCTTTATTTCAATTGTTCTTTTCCACTCTCAGACATCACCAGCTTCCTTCAAATGCGGTAAACATACATTTGAGCAGTTGTAACAAGAGGGTTTGAGGAGTATGTAAATACTCATTCTGTATCCTATCACCCACAGATTGTTCACCTTAAACCTCCTTGCAGGAGAGTAGCCTGAAGCAGGGGCGGCTCCAGGCACCAGCACATCAAGTGCGTGCCTGGGGTGGCAAGCAGCGGGGGGCGGCCTGCCGGTCTCCGTGAGGGCGGGAGTCAGGCAGCCTTTGGCAGCGTGCCTGCGGGAGGTCCGGCTGGTAACACAGCTTCGGCGGCGGGTACGCTGAAGCCACGGGACCGGCGGACCTCCCGCAGGCATGCCGCCGAATCCGCGTTACCAGCCGGACCTGGCGCACCGCCGAAAGCCGCCTGACTGCCGTGCTTGGGGCGGCAAAATACATAGAGCCGCCCCTGGTCTGAAGCAGCAGTAGCTCTCACCGAACACAAACAAACCATCACCTAAAAGAAGCATACACAACTATCACACTAACAACCCACTTCAGTTTAATAAAAATAAATAAATAAATAAATAAATAAATAAATAAAAAAGCCATTCTGTAACCCCCTGAATTTATATGCCCTGTGGCTAAAATAGGCAGGAAGGAGAGACTAGTGGATGGAGCACTCAGAAGATGTGGGCTCAGCCCCATGTGACTATGAAGCCTCCCATCAGCATCACACTAACCCACATGAGTTTTTAAAAAAGAAAATTCTCTGCCTCTATTTATTCATCTGTAAAATGAAGATAACGCCTTTGCTCCATAGAGACGTCATGAGGAGCTCAGCTACAGAGATGACAGACAGGCCAGGTGCTTGAGAAAATGCTACAGGATTAGACCTCTCAATGATTTGATGTTGGCAACTGCATGACTGCCTGCCTTCTCTTAAGTAAGGCTTTAACTGCTAATTCCATACAAATCAATGAAATCTGAGTTGCTGAAGCAACTGTATCCTAATGGTCAACTGCACCAGATCGAAAACCAGCAGGTTATTCATGAATGACAAGTGCCGTCTCAACTCCAGAGGGTGGTTGGAATTTGCCCAAGGTGTGTCCAAGTGCTCCAGGAATAGTCATTGGCTCTTGGTCACCTTCCCCAGTAACAAAGAGGTGAGGGTTGAGGGGACTTTAGGACTGGGCAGCAATGGTGAGCACTCCAATGTCAAGAGCTTGTTTATTAAGGGACTGGGTTTGAACCTCTGCCTGCTTAAAGAACGGCCACCAGCTTTGCTTCTCTAAGCCTGACAACCTGTCAGTAGCTGCATCCCAGCATATTATTTGCCATAGGCACATAGAGCGCTCTGACTCCAGGGCTAGAGCGCTCTTGGTACTTGCTGTGCCCTGTTTCTATAGCAATCAGGAAGAATATAAAAGGAGAGTATGATAAGGGAAAAGAAGCAGGACTTAAGGAATCCATATCAAAGAGCAGAGACACACACACACGACGAACTTGGAAAAGAGAACACATCATCAAGAACCTGCAACAAAATGAATGAGCATTCCGTGTGTGCACTCTGCTTTTAAACCAAAACATTCAAAAATTGCCTGTGGATTGGACTTAATGTCCAATCCTGCAAGATACCTTCTATGAGGTGTTGAGTGCCCTCCAACTGGTGGGAGTTCATAGATTTAAGGCTGGATCACCTTGTCCGACCTCTTGCACAACTAGGGTGACCAGACAGCAAATGTGAAAAATCGGGGGGGGGGAGGGTAATAGGAGCCTATATAAGAAAAAGACCCCAAAATCGGGACTGTCACTATAAAATCGGGACATCTGGTCACCCTATGCACAACAGAGGCCACAGATTTCACCCAGTGAATTCTTGCATCTAGCCCAATATCTTATGGTGGTTGACCTAGAGAATATTTTTCAGCGTACATCTACACTGCAAATGGAAACATGACTAGCGCAAGCCATACTCATGCCAGCTTTAATCTATCTATCTAGCATAGTTAACAATAACAGTGCAGACACAGATGCTGATGTACCAGCAATCCAAGTATGTACCCAGGATCCACAGCAGACTTGTACTTGGGCAGCTAGTTCATGCTGCTACATCCTCACAATTATTGTTACCTGCACCAGCTAGATTAAAGCCAGCATAGGTATGGCTACCTGATCTGCAATCATATCTTCACTTGCAGTGTAAAGGTACCTTTAGAAAGCCATCTAGAACTTTCCAGGGGCACTCAGCACCCTACAGCATCAGGCCTATTTTGAGGTGAAGGCCAGCAGGCATATTTAATTTCGGCAACAGCAGCAAGTGCAGCACAGCTGTTCCATGTAAAATACAAACATAATTAAACAGTGAGTAGGAGAGGTAATTACTTATTATTGGGTCACTGGAGGAGGATTGTTCAGAAACCCACAAAAGACAGAGAGTGTGAATGACATGTATGCAACTGGCCTGAAAAGAATGTATTGACATTTCATACAGAAACAAACTCTGCTCACTGGAAATTCCGCCCTCCCTCCCCTAAATGAATGCAATCTTCAGCTGAAATGAAAGATCACTCCCCCCTCTAGCCCTCTTGGCACCCCTACAGCCCTGATTCAACAGCACTAATCATGCATGCTATATTCGTGTTGACTTCCCTTGCTGACAGACTGAGGAGTTGCAGGATCAAGCCTGGAGAAAGCAGTCTTTTTTCCTAGAAGCTTTGCACCATTGCTCATTTGGATATCTGTAGTATATCTAATTTACCTGCTCTGCACCATTTTTACAGATGGGGAACTGAGGTACAGCAAGATTAAATGGTTCGCCCAGGACTTCTGAAGCAGATAGAAGAATTGAACCCAGATGCCCCGAGTCCCAACATTAAGCACAAGCTACTCCCCCACCAAAAGAACGTACCTTTGGGAATTTGCATTTGACCATCACTTACGAATGTCACATCTAAGGGGGGGGGGGAGAATAGACTCATGCATTTATGTTTTCTTCTTTTTATGCTGTTTCAGCAAAGAAGAAAATCTTAATTCTGCTCTTGAAAGGCCTAACCAAATGGGCTGTGCATGTCGTGCATAAATATTTTATCAGACGAAAACACTTCCAGAAGAATGTCTTTCCTTTCTACTCTGTCCAGTTCAAATAAATGTATAAACTGTTACTGCTGTTTACAAATTTTATTTCATTTTATATCACGCTGGGAGCTGGTTCAGATGGATAAAGCCTTCCATCATGGTTTAACTCCAGTTATCACACTACACTAGTATCTTTTCCAAACAGGGTGATTGAGCAAAAACAAGCACTCTCTTAAATGGGATGAAATTCTGCATTCCATTTAAGAGAGTGCTTGTTTTTGCTCAAAGCACAGATACCTTGGGTGCCTGCAGCCTGTCGTTGGTGATGAGGTTCTTTTGGAAAGCATTTTAGATATGCAATTTCTTCAGTAGGTTTAAAAGTATAGACACAGATGTGATACCAAACATCCCTGGCTTAGATAATGACATTAGGCACATCTTTGATGTTCGGTAGACTATTATATTCAAGGATTACTATGCGTAAGAAATGAACCTTTATTCTGTCACTGTTTTCAGGGTCTTCTGTCATGTTAATCGGATTATCTACGAGAGTTATGCTTACCATCAGTTTGTTAGCAGAGATCCACTTATTCTGCTTGATTTTTAAATTCTCACAATGTTCTGGCTATGGACCTCAGCCTGAATTCATTTTGCACCCAATTACCCCATGCCTTCAGTGAGAATTTGGATGTGCAAAGAATGCAAGATCAGACTTGAGATGCCTTATTTTCTATCTAGCTCTTCAATAGATGAACTTTTCTGCCCTGGTAATGAAAAAGAAAATAGCTGCAAAAAGTATATGTGAATGAAATATGACTCAGTGCGTAGACACCTATATACACCCCTAAAAAAGAGTTTACTAAATATGGTGAAGAAAGGAGTCCCTCCCCCCCCCCCCTATTCCCCCAGTTTATTCCTTTATTTTTTTTCTGTTAAAAGAACATCGAATATGTAATAGGACTGCAAGCATAGATGGAACACTTTCAACAAAAGCAATGCACCAGAACAACACTGGAGCCAGACTGAGAAATATGGATCCATGTCAAAACTTCCTCAATTCTCCGTTCATTCTCCCAGTGCTCCCCAAATTGTTGCCCTTTACACATAGCTCCTTCCAGGCAGGGATTTGGAAAGGGTCAGGCAACAGAGCTTAATGCATAGTGGGAGCTACAACGATACCAATGAAAAATAATGGTCAGTGACTAGTGATTTTGGGTGCCTAATCTGAGATAGCAAAGAGCTGAGCACCCACCCCTGAAAATCAGGTACTATTAAAAATGGCTTACAAGTGGCGGCATCCCAAATAACTTTGAAAAATCTTGGCTCATTGATCATGCATGGAGTGTCAAGTCAACACCCTCTCCTCATTCCTATCCCTTTAAAAAACAAACAAACAAAAAGAAACATTTCTTCCATGTCATCTGTAAGCAGCAAGCTGTTTGGCTATGTTTATATTAGTGGTTTTTCTTAGCAAAGATTTTCCACCATTGTTAATGACAGTGCAGCTCCACTGGCAGTAGCAGTAGCAGGAGCTGAGCACAGCAAGTCTCCTGTGAGTATTTAACACAACTGTCTAACCTTCCACAGAGCAGCTCTCTAAGCTGTGGGGTTAAACACGGATGGCCTCTTCAGCCTTGTGTATGCTGGGGGCTAGTCTGTGCTGAACACTTACGTTGGCATAGCTGTCTCTTGGGGGGAGGGAGGGAGAGGAGGAGTGTGGGGGTGAAAAATCCACATCCCTGAGAGTTGAAGATAAACCAACCTAACGCTCAGAGCAGATACCACTAGGTCAATAGAAGAATTCTTCTATTTTAAGTATAGATATAGCTTGAGGTTTCCACCATTGCTCCCTCCAGTGAAACTGTGCTGATATCAGCAACAGTGTATATTTTTGCCAAAAAGCCCTAGAGCAGGCAAAGCTTGTGTGCATGCAAGTATGAAACCCACTGATGAATGGGGTTACAGATTCCTCCCTGTCTCTGCCCCTCCTCCCCCATGCCAATCCATAGAGGATACGAGTTATAACAAGCCATCAGCTAGAGTCTTGCTTTTAGCACTGGATGTCCTGGGTGTGTTGGCCAAAATACTCTTGCCCATGGGTTACCCACCTACATTTGCGCACACAAGAAATGGAACACAATGGAATCAAGGGGTGAAACTTATCATTGAAGCCAATAGGAGTTTTGCCATTGACTTTATCACGTGTAGGATTTCATCCAAGACAAGCTTAAGTGAAAGCTGAATAACTGTGATCCTATTGTTTGTCTTTTCTCCCCCAAGCTTCCTCCCCTCCTCACCCCCGACAGTTGTTTGTTATTCTCACTCATTGCGAGACATCTAAAGTTAGGGCCCAAACCTGCATGCACTGGCTACAGGGCATTGTGCTCATTAATGTGCAGAGTCCTGCTGACTTCAGTGGTACTCCTGACAGCGAACATTGTGCCCATTAGTCAATGCCTGCAGATCAAGGCCTGGAATATAAATTGTTTGGGCCAGTGACCTTCTCTTTTTATTTATTCTGTTACATGCCTTTGGGTGCTCCGTAAGTAACACAGCAGAGAGTAGTAATAATAATCGTAGTGCCTTCCCTGGAGAGCTATCACCAGCATCTCTGCACCCTGCTCCTGAGGACAGTGGCTTAAAGCCACAATCTAGCCTGCAGTCACCAGAATTAATTAGTAAATATGTTTCACAAACAAACTAAAGCAGATTCAAATTACCATCGTAACAGCAGCAGTGCACAGTAGGAACTCAAAATACCAGGCCACAGCAAACACTCATTTTATTAGTAAATATTAGATTCATCATCATCAAATCCTCAAGCACTCCACCATCTCCCTTGCTGCAATTATAGCCCGTGTGCGATCAGACTTCAAGGAAGATTTGCTTTCCAAAATGCACACAGGGAGCCAGATTCTCAGCTGGTGTAAATTGCCATGGCTCTCTGAAGTTGCTGGAGCAGTGGCAATTCATACCAGCTGATCTGGACCAAGAGTGCCATTTCTGTACATTTTTAAAGGATTACTCAAACCAGAAGCAGCAAAACAAAGTGTGATGCCCACTACAGGGAATTTATAGCTCTTGGAAAAAGTTTTTCCTTTAAGTGTAAACACAAAGAAAGTAAGCTGCCATGGGATAAGAGGGAAGCTGCTGGAGCCCTGGGGAAGCAGCGGGGCTCCCACGGCTATTTAAAGGGCCAGGGCGGTAGAAACAAAGGGAGCCCCGGACTTTTTAATAGCCCCCAGAGCCCCGCAGCCCTACCCCAGGGCTCCAGAAGTGGGGCTCTGGTGGCAATTTAAAGGGCCTGGGGCTCCAGCCCCTGCTCGGAGCCCCAGGCCCTTTAAATTGCCCCCTGGGGAAGCCGGCTGCCCCGGTACGGCGTACCAGCAGCGGCAAGGGCATGGGGCCAACTTAGGTGCGGGGCCCGATTCAGGGGAATAGCCTGAATCGGCCTAAAGCCGGCCCTGCGCGCACACAATGGTTAGAGGCGAGGGAATCTTCCCCCATAACATAGCTGGGCAGGCATGGTAATAGCTATCCTGGCTTTCTGGGTGCTGCTGCATCCCGTGGGATAACAGTAAAACCTACGAACCTCCTACACAGGAGCTCTGGCCGGCCCAGCACATCCACACATATTGCAAGTTCACTTACGGTGATCCTGATTCCTCCTCCACCCACCACCAAAGCCTTTCTATTGCAGAAGAGATCAGCTGAGTAACCCCCAACCCACTCCCATGTGGCTCTTCCTCCCTTCCCTGCAAAACTATGAAGTCATCCATCTTCCATGATTTACCCCGTTTACTCCATTACTTCTCCTGTCATTTCTCTCTTTCCTCAAATGGGATAGTCCTATATAATCTAATAGAGATTAAATCAGTTGAGCTCTGTAGAAATTACTCTTAAAACCTAGGGATTTAACAGTGAATGAGACCCTTTTAATAAGTACTTTGAATAATCTTACAGTATTTGGGAATATAGGATGAAATCCTGTCCCCATTGACTGAAATGGGGGTAAGGTCAGGATTACACTCCTGGTTTTCTATTGAATTCTGCAGGGTGGTTCTAAAAAAACCCATTAGAAAGTTTCTGTTTTATTCAACACTATAGGACTTTTCTGTAAGAATTGGCATCTGGGTGAAGGCCCAGGTTACATGCCAAGCATGTGTGCAGAATAGTTCAGCAGCTGGGAAGCAGGTTTGGATCATTTGTGCAGGTTCAACAGCTGGAAGAAGGATCATGAAGTTTGTAGGCAGGTTTGGTACTAGGATCCTTGTCAGGGGACAGGGCATTTGCTAGCAACATGGCACACACTCTGCCAGAGGTGGAGCTAGTCCATTGGGGCCCCCGCCAAATATTTGGGGGGGCCCTTTACCTCTCACCCAGCCCCTAAAAATACAAATTGCATTATTTCCACAAAAACAAAAATACAACAAAACAATATATGCTAATACACTTGTTAAAGAGTCCATGTTAAATCAAATGAATTTTATTTTGGGGGTAATACTAAATCAGGGCCCCCTTGAGCTGCTTGGGACCCTAAGCAATTATTTAGTCTGCTAATGCCTAGTGTCACTACAGTGCTCTGCCACATCCTGCTTATTTTACCCACTTGATAATCCTATTGGTATCAATGGGTTTACCTGGGTTTTAAAGACAAACAGGATTTGGCCCCAAGAGTGGTTTCAAGTTTGGCCACCCAAAGACAAAGAACTGCACCAGTTAGTTCAGTGAATCACCTTGCATTCTTCTGCATATAAACCCAAAGACAACTGTATTCACAGGGCTCCATTTTACATCCTTGCTCCAACAAGCCTCTTACTGACTTCAGAGGAGGGCCGAAGTAGTCTCACAAGTTGGCGCTGCTTTATACCATAATTAAAAGTGCACAGTTATGTTTATGTATGCTCCCTGCCTCTTAGCAAAAAACAACACACATTAAATGTTTCAAAATTGTATAATGATCCTCCCATCGGTGACCTTCTCAAGAAGATGAAGGCAATTTATCAAATTGAAATAAGGCAAATCGGTGTAACTAGGCAGAAGTACCCAACTTCATTTTAAGGTTATTATAGCAATAGACTCAAGCCTCTAAGCTGGAATTTGAACTCTCCTAAAGAATTTGGATTGGCCCATTACAATGAAAGAAGCCAGTCACAAAATTTGATCTGGATCAGTATGTTCCCCAAAGATTGGAGGTGTTCAGATCTAGAGTTATGATGTGGAATCATATCCACTATAGGGTGACTATATTTCTCTAAGCTGAAAATGGGACACCAGGTAAGAAACAGTCAAAGCTCAGGGATCAGCCTGAGCGCCGCCTGGCGACATTGCTGGCCCAAGCCAACATCACAAGTTTTTTTGGCAAAACTGGGCATTTGTCCTGTTTGCTCTTGCCCTCAGGGGGGCGCGGAGGAACTTTCAGGCCAGAGCAAACGGGACAAATGCCCAGTTTTGCCAACAAATTCATGACATCCACGACAGAGCTTAAAAGGGGACTCTCCTGGCCAAAATGGGACATATGGTCACCCTACTTTTAAAGTGACTTTAAAAACACATCCAAACTGAAGCTATTCTAGACATTTAGTATTTGTACCTCAAAGAGAAATCAGAGTAGAAATCTCAGGAGGGTGGCTTTTCCTTCACAAGATTTCCAATGCTTCTTTGTTTCAATGAAGTCAGAAATACAGACAGAGTATGTCTTTAGCATGAGGTATTCTTTTGATATTTTCATGCCTGGGGTGAGAGATGTAAATGTATATACAATGACAGAAAACTCAGATGCTCATAAAAGTGTTCTTTTACAGTTGAAGGACTGAGTGGATTTTTAGTTTCTCAGTCAGTGGTTCTCCCTTTCCTAGTTATAAATAGGATTCTGTAGCAAAACTAGCTATAGTAGCAAAACTAAAAAATGATTGAGACATTTTGGGAGTTCACCCAAAGTAAGGGGCTGTGCCACAACCTGCCCTGTAGCCTTGAATGCTTCTGTGCTGTTCAGCTTTTGCTCAGAGCCCAGACACCAGCAGCTTGTCAGCCTGGTTACTCCTTGCAAGGTGACACCAACAGCCCTTCCAGTCTTGAGTCTACCCCAAACTGTCTCCTCTGCAGTGCTCAGCCCCTCTCGCTGTAGCACTCACAAAACCTTAGCAACATTGCTGCTCCTTTAAAGAGACAGTACACAGCACCAACGTATTAGTTTAGCTGAGGACTTTATTCTTTCCGTTTGTAAGACTGTACTGAACAGGTGTGTGATAAAACAAGATTTAAGTTGATTAGCAAAGAACAAATACTTAAATGACTTGAAGTAGAAGGGGTTAGGATAGAAATGGTTACAAATTAACAAACTTAAAAAGGTACTTCAAAGACCAAAACTTAATTTAACAAACTAGAGTCTTTCGTTCAAAGTAATTTTCTCACCACAGTCAATTTATCAGCATGGCAGCCTAGTTTTAGCCAGGATCTAAGGCAGAGCCCAAAGCTCAGGGTTTCTTTGTTTCCTCAGCTGAAGGACTCCCAAAAGGTGTTTCCCTCTCTCCTTATATCCTCAAAGCTTTATCTTAATTTTCAAAGTCAGGAAGCCCTCCTGGAGCTCAACTTGCTGTGTCCACCAGGAAGCTGATGCCATGTTAAGTTTTGCACTCCCGTCCCCCTGCCAAGATAGTTAGGTGGCTCTCTCCCCTCGCTCACTAGTTTGATGGTTTGTTTACCTTTTATGTAAATGTACTTCTATTGCTCTCTCTAGCTCAATTTACATTGCAGACACATTCAAGCAGGCAGGACCACATTCTAGTCTTGGGAAAGGGGGGGGGGAAATTAAGCTCTACCTGCCAAACACATATTAAGAACTTATTTCTAGTACATACATCATAGATCACCCATACACACACTACACAATAATATTAATGACCCGAATTTTACTGGATCACAAGAGATCCCTCACATGACACCTTTTAGATACAGATTATGACGACAATGGGTTGGTACACTCAGCTGGTCAGTACAGTTGAGGCTGCTACATATTGGGGAGCCCCTTTCCTTCTGGCATTGGGGTGCTCTTGGGGTCACATCAATGCAGTTTTAATAATAATAAAGCCTCGTCACACATCCTTTGATGCCATCTATTTAAACCCTGAGAAAACAATTACTCTAGGGTCAAAAACCTTGGCACAGAACAAAGCCCACTGAACGCAACAGTGTTACACCAGGGATGGATGTGACCCAATGTGTCTGAGTTTCATACAGGATGAGATTTTTCAGAGGAAATCAGACTGCCAGCTCCCACTGAATTTCAGTGGGATTTAGGTACCTAACGCCCTTAAGCTATTTGAAGACCACAGCCATGATCATGCACTGGTATGCAGATAACTGATAAATGACCTTCTGTTTCCTCTTACTCTGTAATATTTAAGTGGGTCTTGGGTTGTTTCAGCCTCATCATTTTTTTCTCCTGGGAGCTTAAATCATTTGACTTCTGGGGTCCCCCCCATCCCGATTTCATTATAAGCTGAGCTGACAAACCTCTTCATAACTACAATTTGCTTTGGACATCTTGTTATTGCATCAGGCTAGTTTTCTTTAACTGATTTCTACTATGTAAAATGTTTCTTCTACTTCACTTACCTCTCTCTCCTTTTCAAGCAGCTATCAGATGTGTCTCTTGCTTTGTGTACATATCTGCTATAATACTGCAGGTATCTGCTGAAGTGCTTTTCTCCTAACAAGGAGCCAGATCATTCTCAACAATCTGCACATGGGTCTCGCACATGCAAATATCCCCATGCAGGGAGAGAGAGGTAGAAGGTCAGGATTTGGGGGAAGCATAGCTGCTTTTGCAACACTACTGGATCCTCCTAGTGTCCTCTCCTCAGCTCCCGGGGTCATGCTGTGGAAGAGAGGTGACTGGACAGGGCTGATCGGGGGATGCACACCACCCGCTTCCAGTCCTGGCTAGCACAGCTCCAATAGAATCATGCTTCCAGGGAAAGGAGAGCATTGCTGATCGCCAAAGCCACAGTAGGGGGACACAGCCTCCACATGGATGCACCTAGTCTCTTACATGTCCTACAGGACCCTTAACAGAGAAGGCAGGGAGATAAGGTACAAACCATGTCTCTAATGCGAGGGAATCTCTGATGGGATCCTCCCAGAATTTATTTGCCCCAAACCCAATACTGCTGCTTTTAACATCTGGCCTGCTGTTTGGTAATGAGATGACTGTAGTCTCTACAAAGGCTAGCGGGAGGTAAGAGAGCAGTTCATTTTCATTGAGATAGATTGGTGCCTTGTGGAATATAAAAATGGAAGCCAAAGAAGGGTGGACACCCATCCAGAGCCTTAGCGAGAGTAAGGAGGGTGGATAAAACATTTACTAATCCACTGAGTAGAGGTGCATAATGTGTCATGAGACAGCATGGAGGGAAGGACTATGAGAAGCTGATGTTTCTAGACATCAGTGGGCAATTGAATTGGAGGGTGATCTGTGTCTGGATGGCATGAATTGCAGATCTGTATCTATGAGATGGCAGTTGAACTGGATGAAATGGAGCCAAAATGATAATTCCAGCAAAGAGGCGATCCCAATCACTCCGTTTTCAGTATCGTTAGGCAGAGAATGGGTGGTGGCAGAACAGAGACTGTTTGTGGATATTTAACTATGAATTTCCTGACTAACATTTTGAAGTTACCGCGTATTAACAATGTTTCAATAAGCTTGCCAGTGAGTTTCCATAGCTCATGAAAAAAAGCTTTTAGAAACAAGATCACCATGGCTTTGTTGCCTGGGGGAGTGGGTAAGGAATTGCAAGGCAGGCAGGACAGCTGGAGGAAGATGTTAGAAAAATAATTATGCCAAACCATCTTTGAAATTAGTTCACATTTTAAAGGCTGCTTGCACTGGAAAGACCTATGGGGGAAACTCCCATTGACTTCAATACAGTCACGTTTTCACCCAGAGACCTATTTAGCAAAAGCTCAGGTCACTCCTAGACCTTTGGCAAAGATTATAGAATATATATATATATATATATATATATATATATCAGAGTTGGAAGGGACCTCAGGAGGTCATCTAGTCCAACCCCCTGCTCAAAGCAGGACCAATCCCCAACTAAATCCCCAAATGGCCCCCTCAAGGATTGAACTTACAACTATGGGTTTAGCAGGCCAAAGCTCAAAGCGTTAATCAAGAGCCTGATTTTAATGGCCTAAATCCACTGACACAGGTACTGTAGGAGTAAGATCAAAATTAAAGCTCAATGTTTACCCATTTAAAACTCCTTAATGAAAAACATCCACAATTTTACACCTATTCTTTTAGAAAACAATACACACTAGGATTTTCTGCCAGAATCTTGGTTAAGAAACACTTGAAGTTTCTAGTGTGCACAGTTTCTGAGCTACGAATCACAAATTTAAAAAAAAAAAAAAAAAAAGCAAGCATTAGAAAGCTCTTAAAACGTTAATCGCAGCTATTATTTTTCTTCCCATACCTCACAGTACAAATTTTTGAGATGTGTAGTCAGAGGAAAACCTATGTGAAATTTCATGCACAAAGGAACTTTTGAGAAAAATTTAGAAAGTACGGAGGGGTCAAATTCCGGGAACTGGAAAGATAGCCTGCAATCAGATTCACAAAGAAAGACCCATGTGGGGTCTCAGTGAAATTGTCAGGGTTCCACATCAGCACAGGGATCTGCCCACACAGATCTGATTGCAGAATCTGGTCCTTAGCTATGCAAAGTCTGCCATCTCTCTATAACAACGGAAGCTATCTCAAGAAATTAACATTGAAACTAAAGTACCTTTTTGCCCCTAGAAAATGCCCTCCAGGTCAGGACTCCAGTATGTTAGGGGGGAGCCTTGCACTCATGCTACCCAAGCTGTAACCTCACTGTGGATATAAGAGGAATTCAGAGAGAAGAATCTGACTGCTCTTACAGGTAGTAAATTTAATTAGAAAAAAATTAAATAAATGCTTTGTGTATCTTCCAGTAAGCAATCAGCCAGTTGTAATTACAAGGTTGATGCCACTAATCCTCACTTCTTTATGTATGTTCTTCAGCCAAGTATGACTATTAGGGACGGAACAGTTTACAAATGATTTTTGTTTGTTTGTTTTAAAAACCACCCTATCTTCTGGGTGTTCTCCATCCATTACAGAAGTAATTTCACATCACAATCTGATAAATAATAGGCTCCTCTGAGATGGAACTTTTATGAGACCTGTCATGTAACTGCAGAGTAATTAATTATGTCTCCTATTTACACTTTGTGAGATAAGAGCATTAAACAGCAAGCAGCTGGGAGAGATTCTGGAGCTCTGCATATTTACTCACGCTATATGCAATTAAAAGGTAGATACCAAGGACCTGATTCTCATTTATACTAAAGCCCCTATACACCACTATGGCAGGGCAAAGGAGCCTTAAAATGAGATTTTACACTCACTCTGAGGCCCCTGCATCCTTCCAGATTGGTGTAAAGGGGCCTTAATGTAAATAAGAATCAGGACCTAAATTTTCAAGTTATCATCATCAAAGTAGATGAAAAGAGGAGGAATGGGGAGGGGGAGGGGAAGAGATAGAGGGCTGCTTTTAATTAAATGGATAAATTGTGTGTGTGTGTCTCTGGCTGTAGCGTACCCTCACTTGTTTGTTATACGCTGTTCCAAATTAATTTAATTGTATTCAGATATTTGTCTTCTCCCCAAGACAATGAACATAAATCAACATTAAAACCTGCATTAAATATGACTGGGTGGCTTAAAGGATTGGAAATGGGATACACAGCCTTTTACCTCTAGGTCACCAGTTAATCCAGCTTCAAAGTTGGTAGAGAGCAAAAGTAATTGCCTTCTCATGGCATTACGGCGGCCTACGTCAAAATGATCTGGTGGGATCACTCTAGTCCCTAATAGACAGTGGTCTGCACCATAACTGGCACCATAGTCATGGTCTCAGCAGAGAGGTTAATGATTGAATCGACATGAAGAGTGTCTATTCAGGCTGACAGAGGAGGTTTGAAGCACATTGATGGGGTGAGATTGCTGGTAACTAGCCAGACTATAGTTATGCTGCACAGAGGCAGTTGTAGTCCTGTGGCGAGGCACAGGGTAGAGACCTGCATTCTATCATATCTTTGCTTGATCCCTCTCAATCTGACAAAACTCAAATGAGGTAAAAAGACCCAAAACGATGGACACAGTAAAATATTTTGTCCAGGAAACTTTAAATGACATGGGGTTCCTTCCTTTAGCGTAAGTGACTCTATTACCTCTATTTCACCATTATTTCTGAAGTTAATAACTCTCAAAAATAGAAGTGAAGAAGGGGAGACACAACAAATTTGTGTGGAAGGAAAGTTGATTTAAATCTATAATGAGTGACACCCCTCAAAACAATGGACATTTGAGAGGTATGCTGTGTCTCTCTGTTCCTCTGTTCCCCCAGCTATAAAACTGGGGATATATGCTGCTACTTCTTTATAAAGTGTTTGAAGATTAACCAATGGGAGGGGAAGGGAGCGATTTACCTAGATAGTAGGTATTATTCAGTTTCCATTTCTGTGAAATGGACATCTTCATGAGCTTTAAAATTTACATAAAATACGTTTAAAGTCATATTAACACCAGACTCAAGATTCACTTTTCTAGAAGTTCACAGCATTTAGTGGTTACCCATACTAAAAGTATATAGCCTCCTAACAATAGACTGCCAAGCAACATGAATAAATATAGTAAAAACATATCCTTAAAGCAACATATTAGCCTGACTAGAAAGTGTGTATGTGTGTGGGGGGTGGGGGAGAGATGGAGAGACAAAACCTGCTGAATTGAGAATTTGGGAAATAATTCCCTGACTTTACCATTATGATGATGGGAAGGAAAAAAAGATGTTCTGGCCTATTCATAAGAACCATACATATAGCACCTCATCCGCCCCCACTGCCCACCAACCCAGACACCAAAAATAAATGAAATAAAATAAAATAAATAAAGAGGGCAAAAATATAATGACTTGCACCCAGTAGAAGTTTGGATGGATGGCCTTCCAAGCCTGTTTACTTCAATGGGCTGTCAGCTCCATATCATATTGCACTTCAAGGACTATTTTGCAGCGACATGTTGTCTGGAGTGGTTCATGACCATGAATGCCAACCTCAGGGCAGACTGCCAAGAAGCAGGGCAGAGACCCCAAACTGGTGGTGGTATGTTCTATAATTCAATGTCATCAACCCAGTAACACGTGTGAACTCCTTAAGCACTATAACAGTCTTCCCATGGAGTCACAGACAGTCCCCTTTGGCATTCCAGTCTATGCTGGACTGAGTGATAGTTGGTTGCCATATACCAAAAAGATCACAGAAGATTTAGGTTGTATTCCATCCCAAGAGACCCGTCACTTACCCCAGGTCAATTTGTATCTCAGATCTAAAAACCAAATGCAAGCCTTGTAGCCAATCCTATAGTAAACTAGCTAAGGATTTATTAAATAGGAAAAAGAAATAAGATGTTATTTACAGGTTAAAGCAGGCAACATATATACACAAATGAGTTACAGTCAATGGTACCAAAAGGTGATAGAGAAGTAGTAATCAGTCAACACTGAATGTCTTTTAGGGATAACCCAGGTTGATCCTGGAGAATCTCCGCTTCTGTTTCCTAGTTCCAGCCCTGTGAGAGTCCAAACAGCACAAAGACACAGAGAGAGAAACATTTTTTCCAGGTGTCCTTGTTTTATCACCCTTCTTCCAG
Organism: Terrapene triunguis; assembly: GCF_002925995.2. Classification (NCBI taxonomy): domain Eukaryota; kingdom Metazoa; phylum Chordata; order Testudines; family Emydidae; genus Terrapene; species Terrapene triunguis. The sequence goes on along the minus strand of NW_020664463.1, from coordinate 1,117,958 downwards.
CGTTCAAGCTGATGGGATGGGCTCTTTTATGTGACGCACCTTCATGGGTGTGAGCAGGCCATTAATCCAGTCTTTGGGCCATGGTGTTCCACAATAGCCCAGTTAAGTTTTGATAGCTCTTCCTGATAGGTGGGGAAACCACTCCTCCTGCCTGGGTTCACAAGTTCAGAGCAGGCATTTTTATAGTTATAAAGCAAAACTTACATATCACCTTATATCATAGGATACAGACATTATAAGTAAAATCAATGCATGCAGCAACATACAAGCATTTTATAGAGTCTAAACACATTCTTACATGTTCAACTTCTATCTTGAACAACACTAACATACAGGTGAGCTGGTCTTGTTTCCAGCTATGAATTTGTCAGTGCTCAGCTGACGCCTGCAGCCTTGGCAAGCACTGGTCTATCAGCACCATGTGCAGCTTTTAAGGGGACACAGTGTCAGTTCAAGTCTCTAGTTGAAGTTTGTAAAAACAACTACAGCAGCAACAAAAACAAAAGCTGGGAAGAAGGGAAAGTTTTTAAAACCTGATCTGAGCTGAACTACTTCAATAAATTCTTCATAAAATTTGTTTTTAAACATTCCTCTTTGCCATGGGAAACCCAAACACTAGGGTTACCATATTCAAACATTTAAAAAAGAGGACACTCCACAGGGCCCCTTCCCCGCCCCGCCCCAACTCCGCCCCTTCCCCGCCCCCGGCCCCGCCCCAACCCCACCCCTTCTCCGCCCTCATTCCAACCCCTTCCCCAAAGTCCCTGCCCCAACTCTGCCCCCTCCTCTGAGCACCCCACATTCCCCCTCCCGCTCTGATCTTGGTTGGGGGTTGCTAAGTGCTTCCCTGCTCCCCACTCGCCCCGCAGCCCCTGCAGCCTCTATGCCCTTGCCTGCCCTGCTCCTCCTCACCCTGCAGCCTCTGCACCCCCCCGCCCCTGCAGCCTCTGTGCCCCCTGCTCCCCACTCGCCCTGCAGCCTCTGCACCCTCCCGCCCCTGCAGCCTCTGTGCCCCCTGCTCCCCACTCGCCCTGCAGCCTCTACACCCCCCCTCCCCCCGCCGCCTGCCCTGCTCCCCCCACTCACCCGGCAGAGGGAGAAATGCAGGCTCCACGTGGACTCAAACACAGCCGCCTGCTCTGTGGGGGAGGAGGGAGCGGGGGAGGGGGAGGGACTCTGGCTGCTAGAGGCCCTAGTGGTTGCGAGCGGCTTTCAATCAGGCCAGGCGTCCAATCAGCCACGCCGCACTCCGCAGGAGGGGAAATCCTGGACATTTCTACTTCATTAGAAATCCCCCCCGGACAGCCATTTAAGGCTGAAAAAGCCGGACATGTCCAGGGAAACCCGGACAGATGGTAACCCTACCAAACACCAAAGCTTTGTGCTGGTGTTCGAGAACAAACAAACCTCCAATGAAACAGAAACCCTTAATGAATGGGACTATATATGGAAAATGAAACTAAATCTTGGTTCACTATGAAGCTAAGTGAAGCACAGAAGAGTATAAATGAGGGACAGTATTTTAAAAGTTGAATTTACTACTTTCAATGTTAATACTCCCAGCTGTTAGTGACAAGCAAGGACATTTTTATGAATATGGCTATATCTTGCAAGTGTAATTTTTAAATAGCAAGCAGATCACAGCACAAAAGAAGCTGCTGATACTTTTTGTACTGCCTCCTACAGTATCTTTAATAGGTTTGGTAACAGTAGTTTAAAATGAACATTTCAGAGAAAAGATGCTAATAGTTCACCAATTGCCAGTATTACTGTATTTTTCTTATATGTTTGTATAGTACCTAGCATAGCAGGGAAAGCGTCTCTAGGAACAGCAGCAATACAAGTGATATTATTATATTGCTACTTAGGAAAACTACTACATTACCTGAAGATCCAAAATACCTGAAGCAAATATGGTAAATAAATCACATTAGATTCCAAGTGCTGAATAATTATCATGTGATGTACAGGTTGGGCAGTTACTATATAGTTATGTAGTCATTACCAACTAAATACATGGCTTTGTATACCCTGTAAAACAGAGTTCCATTTTCTTTTAACATGTAATTGAGGGTTTTAATGTTGGGAGAGAATAAAGGGATGAAAAACATGACTGGAAGCCTTTTGTTTTCCCACAGATGAATAGTGTGATATGTGACTAGGGACAATATAATGTAAATGGTATTCAGTGACAATACAGTTGTTGGTGTTGCTTCATTCAGTGTAGGAAGAAGCCCTCAGTTTGGATGTATGGGATTTAAAGCTAATAATAAATTGGTGGATCCTTCTCCAAAAATTTGGATAAGGCGAGAGTGACCAGACAGCAAGTGTGAAAAATCGGGATGGGGTGGGGGGGTAATAGGAGCCCATATAAGAAAAAGACCCACAAATCAGGACTGTCCCTATAAAATCGGGACATCTGGTCACTCTAGAAGCAGCCCAAAGTTCAAATGCTCATCCAAACTCCTTAGCCTAGTTAACTGGACTGGAAATTTTGTAAGATTCCAGGTACTTCCTAGATCCAGTCTGAGACCCACCCCTCTCATGGCATTTCAGTATTTCTATTCCTAATTGGAGAAGAAACTGTAAAGGCTCATTAAAGTGCAAACATAACCTAAAATTGCTAGCCAATCTCTTCTGTGCTACCAAAAAAAAAAAATCCTTATTTTTATCCAGACTTTTTTTTCCTTTTTTTGCACCAAACTCAACCAAAAATATATAAGGAGAAGGAAGGATGGTCTTGTGTTTAAGACGTAGTTGTTGATGGTTAGGGGTGAAATCCTGGTTTGACTGATGTCAATGGGACTTTTACCATTCATTTCAATGGGGCCAGGATTTTACCCTAAATTTTTGAATCAGTACAGGGGATTCAGCTACTCACGTTCCATTAGAATTCTACTAAATCCTCTGCACTGCTTTAAAAATCTTAGCCCCAAGTGACTTCATTCAAAACTATCAAGATTATCCAGCAGCTTTCATGAACAGGAGATATTGGAATTTCATGTGCTTTTTGCAGCTCAGAACCAGAGATGGGCCTCTAGGTGCATTTAAAAAGACAGTCCTTTCCATTAACCATTAAACAAATCTATTGCCAGCATTTCAAGGTTGTAGTGAAACCCAAAGTCAGGCAAGTTTCATTGTGATTTGTGACAAATGTTACACAGAGCTCTATTCCTAATCTGAGCAGTGCCTAAATCCTACGCTAGGCTTTGGCTCCAATACTAAAGAAGACAGAAACATTTACAGTTATGATAATGAACTGGGAGGGATAGCTCAGTGGTTTGAGCATTGGCCTGCTAAACCCAGGGTTGTGAGTTCAATCCTTGAGGGGGCCACCTAGGGATCTGGGGCAAAAACCAGTACTTGGTCCTGCTAGTGAAGGGAGGGGGCTGGACTCAATGACCTTCCAGGATCCCTTCCAGTTCTAGGAGATAATAATAATATATGGAGATATACCTAACTGAATCTGCAGAAAGGAACTGATAACAAGAATTGCTAAATACTTCCTCTTGATTATGAAAAATCAATGTACAGTGTTTTCAAGGTGTGTCTCCTTTTACCGCCATATACCATACACCTAGCAACGGAGGTGATGTTAATAAGCTACTGTTCTCTTTGCCATAATAGGTACCAGAGAAGCATAATCTATGAAGCTATAAACATTTCCAAAAATCAAAGCAATTGCCATTCATTACAAGGCATAGACCACGAAATTGACGTTCTTATATTTCCATGAAATTTCGTGCTGGTTTTTGTCTTTTTTTAAATTGGACTTTTAAAGCTGAGGTTCTGTGTGAGCGTTTAAGAGGCCACAGTACTTTAAGAGTTGGGTTTTACCCGGTGCCCTTGACGAAAAGTTTCCTCGCCACATTGTTTTTTTATGGGGTTAGTCTTTTTTATGCTGAGCAAAGCCGAACGGAGAAAGAGGACAAGGGCAGAGGAGAGGTGATTCCAGCTCAGAATCTCAAGACCCGCCTGACCCCAATACATTAAATGGCTGCCAGGCAGATTTTTGTTCTGCTACTGGACCCTAAGGCAGTGGAGGATGGCTGTGACAGAGCAGAGCTTCACCATGCACCCTCACTGCACGCAGTACAACCTGAGGTGCAGTGCCCAGCTGCAATGGAGACATGCCAGCAGGGAGTTCTCCTCCTACAGGGAGCTCTGTACTGGGCCTTTGCAGCTGGATTACAATCCCTTAGTGTCATCTCTGTGGGGCAAAAGGGACACAACCCAGCTTGGGCATTTGGCTGTTGGTGTGCAAGGTATCCATTTTGCTCAGTCCTTCCCATGCCTGAGCTGCATTTCAATTGTAAAGTAATTTCAATATGTTTGCACTGTAGGGACAAATCTTATTTGTTTTTCCCCATAGGAGCAATCCCACTGATTTCAATAGAAGTACATAAGAGTATGGAGAATAGAATTTGGCCCATAGCCTTTAAAGTGCTTTGGGAGTAAAGAATGCAAGGAGTTATTCTATACTGTGGCCATTATCTATACACTAATTACATTAAAAAACAGTGCTTCCCTGGGCTTCTTCCCCACAAGACCCCTGCCTCATTCAGGGCACAGGAGGGATAGTGCTCAATGAATGAGTAGCTATTCAGTGCTTCCTTTTATCCTCTTCAGTGTGTGGGCCTGTGCACTATTTACTGCGTGCTGTCCAAACACTGCGTTGAATCCAAAATTACTAGTTTCCTTGTGAGCTTTTCTATGGTGCTTTCGTCAGAGTATCTTAGCTCTTTACAAACATTAGTGAATTTATCTTCACAACATGCCTATAAGTGAGGTGATATTATCCCCAGTTTACAAATAGGGAACCCAGGCAGAAAGATTGTTTTTAATTATCAACTAATTGTGGGTGCCCAATTTAAGAGGACTAAGGTTCAATTTTCAGAGTGATTAGCTCTTTATATATTCACAGTAGAGCTCCCATGGACTCAAATGCAGTTGGAGAGCTCAGCACTCCTGCAAATCAGGCCTCGGGGGGAGAGGGGGGGGTTCAAATTGGGTACCCAGAAAAGGAGGAATAAAGTAGCCACCTGTGAAAATTTTGGTTTACATGACTTGCCCAGCATGTCTGCGACAGAAGCAGGGATAAAATCCAGTTCTCCAGGACAGCATTCAATTGCCCAGACTATGAGACCATCCTTTCTCTTCTTG
>NW_020664463.1:1081100-1112695 GCF_002925995.2 Terrapene triunguis | reverse complement strand
GGGAGGGCTCTGCGCCACTCCAGTCGGCTGGGAGGGAAGGACGCCGGCTGCCCTGCCGAGTTTGCTGCAGGGTGCTCCCCTCCTCCACGCCGCTGCCCCCTACAGGGCGGCTGGAGCGGCAAACCAAAAAGAAAAAGAAAGGGCAGCCAGAATGCCCCCCTTGGAATCTGCCGCCCCAAGCACGAGTTTGCTCGGCTGGTGTCTGGAGCCGGCCCTGCTTCTTGCAACCCCCTGCCTCATTCAATACCAGTGGTTCTCAAACTTTTGTACTGGTGACCCCTTTCACATAGCAAGCCTGTGTGTGCGACCCCCCCTTAGAAATTAAAAACACTTTTTTACATATTTAACACCATTATAAATGCTGGAGGCAAAGTGGGGTTTGGGGTGGAGGCTGACAGTTCGCGACCTCCCATGTAATAACCTCATGACCCCCTGAGGTGTCCCGACCCCCAGTTTGAGAACCCCTGTTCAATACTATCGCTACACACCTTCCAACTTTTGTAACAAATAAAGCAGGGATCTTATGGACAACAGCCTCCACACGATTCTCTACACATTCCTGATTCATACATCGGCGACTCGTGGGAGGGGCACCAGCTATCGGAGGGGCACGTGACCTCCTCTCCGCCCCCAGCCTGGGGCCCCCCGCACTCCCCCCACCCCCCGTTCCGGGGGGGGGGGGGGGAGGGGCTCTGTCCTCCCGCTGCGCCCAGTTCCCCCTGGCATTTGGATGCTCTTCCTGGCAGCCAGGTCCTGGAGTCACTCCCGGCTGCAGCTTCCTGGGAGAGTGCCTGGCTCTCCCAGGCAGCATGGCTGGAACAGGAGAGGCTCTGGTCCCACCTCTTCCCTTCAGGCAGACTCTTCCTACAGCCACCTCCCGCTCTCAACCTCCTCGGTTATCTCCCATCTGGGTTTCATCCTCAGTTAAGCCTGGCTCTCCCTCCAGCTGCAGCCTGGTATGTTAACTAGCCTCTCAGGCCCACACGAACTTTGTACTAATCAGTGCAAGTAACAGTTCACAAGCTAGCCCTTTGTAGCTCTGTTCAAGTCAAACAGTTACTGGTGTCAGTTCAGCATCAAGCTTTTTGAGTTTGACTCTCTTCTTACACCAACTATACACATAACTCCCACTGAAGGCAAAATTATTCAGTTTACACCATCACCATTGTAAGCGAGAGGCCCTGTGGACAGCACTGAACCAGGCTGTGTGTGATTATAACTCAGCTGAAGCCAGCAGAAGTCTTTCCATTGAGTTCAACCTGCTATAGATCAGGTCCACGCAAAGGAATTTAAATCTGGAAATGTGTGTCTCACACAGCATGTCCGGAAAAATTCAGTTTCTTTTCCATTTTTCTCACTTTTAACAATCCATATGGATTAAACAATGCATAAGCATGCTCCAGCGGTTGTTAGGCCAGTGACTAATTTACTGAACTACCCAAGCAATGAAGGATTATTTTATCTAATTAAGACAGAGCTCAGTATTTAAAGACAGAACATTTGCATTAAACAGACAATCCAGAAATTATAAATACTGTTGAGTCTGAAATAAGAATGTTAATCTTCCTTCATATAACAATGTTCTACTGACACACATTATACATCATTCCCCTTTGCTTGCAATAGACTAAATGCTCAATTATATCTTTGAATAAAATTAAAAACCAAATTTTGTTTCTTTTATTTTACCGCAGGTCAATCTTGATGTGTCATGCCATTAATGAAGTGCTTTTAATTAGGATTTGTTTTGCTGTCAGTAATTCACACATCACTCTTGTCAGAACAGAAGACTGGGAGTTAATAGTATTCCTGGGTTCTAGTCCCATGTCTACAAATGACTTGCAAAATGATTTGCCCTACAGATGAGGTCAAGTTATTTAAGCTCTCTTGGGAGGTTTTCAAATGCACAGAAAACAGGTAGGCACCCAACTCCCACTGAAAGTCAATCTGTCCTTTTTGTGCTTTAGAAAACTCTCCTATGTATCCATCTACCCATAGGTGCTGACTCCGTGGGAAGCTGGCACCTGTGCATCTACCCACCTGCAAAATAAGTTTCCTAAGCAGATATTGACTTTTTGAATAAACACCAAAATGCATCACTTTGATCTTCCCCAGAATATCTGTCTACATACTGGGTATATTTTTACAAGCATTTCTGAATTACATTAATCAGAAATATTAGGAACTCTAGCAGCCAATGTCTGAAGCATAATTAAAAGAAAAACATTCTAAAGGGAAGATGCAGTTGGAGGTAAAGATTGGCTCATCTAATGAATGATCTAATCCAGATAGCTCAAAGGAGTACAAGTTTCCCTGACCTCCTCTGCATCCTATCAGCATGTGTAACTGAGCACATGCTATCTGATTGCATGATATTTCTCCTGAGTTTAGGATTGTTACTGACTATACAGACTGGTATCATCACAAGACTGTCCTGGTATCATCACAAATCAGGATTTTCTTGTGCTACATGTAGCAATACCACAAACGATACCTTTTTTATGATTTAACCTTACTAAAACTTATTTCAATGTGTCAGTTGAGAAACACAGTTTAGGGGGTGAAGTAAATGACAATTTGTTGAAACTGTTTTTGGGGGGAAAGGGTTGGTTTTGATTAATTTCCCACTTAAATTTTTTTTTGGAAACAAGGTTTTGAAATGGTTGAAACATCCTGTTTTGACATTTTCAAAAGAAAAAAAAGTTCCTTTTTTATTGTTTAAAGCATATTTTTGTTTACATACTTAAGTAAACTTAAGGTAAATCTTAAAAAGGTTGAAATTACAAAAAAATATTTTGAAATTATCAAAACAAAATATTTTAAATAACCCCATTGGAATTGTCTTTTTGGATTTTTGGTTTGCAAAAAAATGAGATTTTGACTTTTTGGTCTCAATTTGGGAAGAGGAGAACACCTTCAAAATCTTAAAAAACATTTGTGGGATAGAAATACCATTTTCCACCAAGTTCTATTCATTTCCAGAGCTGGTTAGAAAATGAAAGATTCTTTGTGCTAATCCGTACATTCTTTATCAACATTTTGACTTTTCTCCAGCAGCTCTACTCATTCCACGTAACTCATTGTGATCAGGGGGGACTTCTGCAAATCAACTAGATACACTTCAACCAACTCTATCAAATTTCAAAAATTAAAGTTCTCATTGAAATTTCAACAAAAAATAGAAAAACTTCCCCCCTACACATTTTCCCTGTTTTTTTTTTTTTTAATTACTTATTTTTTTAAGAACAGCTGTAATATACAGGGATCATTTCAGCTACTTGAATCATGGAACATGGTGATTGTATAACAGCACATAGCAACATTGAACAGTTTAAGTTTGGTAGTAAGAGACACCATATATAGTTGAAAAGACAATTGAAGTTTAAGCAGGAGGCAGAATTTAAATAAATTGAATATGATTAAGACACGGAGTATAATTCCCCCCACTCCTATGAAGAGAATCTTGTGAAAAGTTCCATCCTTTACTGAGTTGGCAGCACCAGTGTGCTCTCTTAAGGCCCCCCCCCACTTATTGATGCTGCTTCTAAGATTTAAAATGATCACAGTACAAAGTGAGAGGGCTTCCTGCATGTAGGTGCTGACATTAAACCTGTTGCTAAATAAAGTGTCATTTTAAAGGTGATGCCTTAGAAAACACTATACTTATTCTCCTGCCTGTATAGCCTAATCTTGTAGTGCACACGCGCACACACACTTGATTGAATTCAATCATTGTTACTTAGTCCTGACAACTGCGAAATTGGACCCAAAATTGGGTAAATGGACTACTCACAACAGTCAGTACTATGGCCACAGTTCAGTAAGATAATTAAGCATCTGCATTACTTTGCATTTGCACCATTGCACTGAAACCAATAGAACTACTCATATGCTTAAGGTTAAGCAAACCTTTAAGTTCCTGGCTGAATTCAGGCCTATGTTCTGTAGTAAGTATCAGCAGGCTCAAGCCCTAAATTGTGGCCTAATCCTCCTTCCAATTAAATTGAATGGAAATTTTGCTACTGATTTCAGTGGGAGCAGGATTGGTCCCTTGATGGCCACTATAGCAAGGACTCGGTATTCAGCCTAAGAATAATCTCTAATAATAATGCAGCCATCACTGTTATGAATATCAGAGCACAAAATCTCTATTCACAGATTAAGAGCAGCAATGTTGAGCGCCAGTTGAAACATTTCAACAATACTCTGCAGAAATATCATGCTATTATGGTTAAACTGAAAGTACAAAAGCAATCATTTTTTGCTTTTAGAAACATTAGGAGCCACTTGATTTCTAGCAAAGTTACAAGAACTTAAAACAGTGATATCCAAATCAAGGTCATATTCCTTCTGGGGAAGGCATTGCTACTCACTAATAATGTGACAGATTAAATCCCAGTATGTTTTGTGAAAGCACCTCTGTTGTCAGTGATTATGGGTTTTAGTTCTCAGTGGGGACCTTGATGTAAATCTTATAACCATAGTGATAAATACTGCAAAATCTATTTTATGGCCCATCAACTTGTCCTGGGGTAGAGGAAACCAATTTATCTACCAGAAATGTTGGATTATGATTAATGGAAAGAATAGATGTAATTTAGTCAACTGAAAAGACCCAAACATATGTTAAATGCTTTCCCAGAAAAGGTGTGGGGTGAAAATAATCTAAAGCTCTCCAGGAAGGCTTTATCCCACATCTTTTGAAAATTATGGTACAATAATTTAAAAAAAACCACCCTGATATACTTGAAGCCAGTGGAGCTGAAAGTCATTGCACCTGATTCTGATCTCAGTTACATTTCTGAATGTGGTGGAGTTAATCTGAATTCACAATGGGGGTGACTGAGATCAGAATCTAGACCATTGTTTCTCGCTGTGAAATATGATCTTTGTCTGTGAACAGCTGATATTTCCAGTGAAATCGTATTTTCATGCAAACATGCTTTTTGTGACTATTTGGAATTCTGTTGAAATGTAAATGTACTGAAGGACTATTACAGCTGTAAATGGAACAAAGACCTCTTTTCTTACATACAGTCCAAAAAGAACGCACGAGAAATGCAACTTCACATGTTTAAAATGAACCAATTTCAGAAGTATTTTACTGGTTATTTGGAAAACCTTGGGTGTTACAAATTGTATCACAACACACACTCATTCTGGCAGAACCCAAAAACATGTAATCTTCTTGCATTATCAGGGTACTGAGCATAAAAGGCTGCTGGTGGGGCTTATGCCCATTAATGCCACATCTGTTTAGGGTCACTGATATAGTGCAAGGTGCGGTACCACTTATTGCCACAGTTCCTTGCCTACATTGTGAATTGCCCAGCCAGTCAGATTCCCTCAGCAGGCCTGCTTTGCCTTGTCTTCAGAGGGTATATACACTGTGTAAGTGGCCACAGCTAAGTGGCCACACAGCTCATTTTAAGCAAGCACATTTATTCTTAAAAGTAAAAGCATTACAGAGAAAACGTATTAAAAACAAAGAACCTACCCGCATGCTAATAAGCTTACCAGAGATCACCCCAATTCCACCAAGGGCTCTGGCCAGTGAATGTCCTTCTAACCCCATCAAGGGGCTTTTCTGTTGTCACCAGTTCATAACAACCTTGGCTAAGAACAAGAACCCCAATGAATCTGAGTCACTCTGTTACAGTTTTGGGGCCTTTGATTTTGTGAATAGGTAATTCATAGACAATGCATTTCTCCTCACGGTGTAGTCTCAAAACATTGGGACCAGAAGTGGAAATTTGCATTCACCTCTTCCCAAGTATTTCCTAAGAAACGCATTCTACTTTGTTTATCCCAAATGTTCCTTCTTGTCTGCCAAGTTGTTTCAAAGTCCTTTGAAGCTCTTAACATCTCCCAGGGTTGACATTAGTCATGTCTCCCCCATAGAGACGTTGCAATCCCACAATAATACATACACATTTGCACTTTTAATCCAATGAACTCCTAAAATACTTAAACTTCATTCAATCAGGGTTGTCGGGATATTGCAGGAAATTGCCACATCTGTCACAGAGATTTCTGAAGCCTGAGACTGGGTTTTCCGAGTCTGGAGGGCTGAGTACATGCATGCAGACATAGAGAGGAATCAGTGTTCTGAGACAAGGAGTATCGACTGTGAATGTGTATAGGTCTGAAAGGGCTATTCTGAGCTGTGGAGAGGTGAGGTAAGAAAAGGAGGGGTTCTCGACCTGGGGCAAAGGGAGCACGTAGTGTGTGTGTGGGAGGCGGGGGGAGGTTTCTGAGCAGGTGTTGATTGAAGGGAGGGAGGAACTTGGGGAGTTTGCAGTCTCTGCTCCTTTCATGTGCCCCATGAGGTGCAGTTCCCCGAAGAACAGGGAAGGGGTGGAGCCATGGCCCTGCCCCTTCAGCACCCACATGCAAAGTGGGCCTTCTGTAAAAGTTGGCCTTCTGCACCATCCAAATGTGTGGGGAGCTACAGGAGGGACTGCATGGGGTGGTGGTGTTCTGCACTTCCCTCTCCTACCCTGGACGTACCACCATGTAAGCTTTTACACCCAAGGAGCAGATAGTTTGGGGGAAGGGTGGTGGAAACACTGAAGGAATATCTTCATTTTACCCCTCCACCCATTACAAACAATTAATTGGCAATCATGATTTGATACAATTCATTTCCTTGACATGGTCTCTCCAGCCAATCTTTCTCTATGTTACTTTAGTAACAGTGATTTAACATTTCAGGCTAAGAATGTATATTTGATAAGAACATAATCCTCGGCTGTGGGCATGAGAGAGTTCATGCTCTAAAAGGTGGCTCTGCATACAGATTACAAACCCTAATATGCATTTTAAAAAACACCCTGTGTACATATGGTATAGCACAGTCTAGCATCTGAGAGAAATGACCACTCACTTATATAAACTGAGACTGTGGAGAAACAAGGGGAAGGGGAAAAAGAGAGAAAGGTGTTTAGTCTAACGCGCCAGGTAAAGAGCTTAGGTAAACTCCTACAGGAAGGCAGTAAACTAGTCTGCCAGAAGCGGCAAGGATAGCTATATAAATGTTAATGGATTGTATTCCGCAGAGGAGACAATATTGTATGAAGACCAGAGATCATACCTAGATGTAGCTTAATTGTATATGCAAATGATGATGTTAGCAAAGGACTTTTGATCTGGTTCATATCCTACAAGATGCCTATTGGGAGGTCCATAATTCAACTACATATGCTACAAAATACCATAAGGACACAGGTTAGCATGGGTAAGAAAACAAGCAAAGTAACAAAACCTAGTGATTCAGAGGGATTATTTGATACATTTCAAATTTTATCTCAATTTTCTGATTAGAGCTGCTCAGAAAATTTGTCTGAGAAACAGATTTAGCAAAAAGTTTTGCAGAATTTAATGACTCTGCAAGAGGAGCCACTTTACGTTAGTGCCTTTACTGCAGCCCCTGAAAGGATGCAGCTCATTCCTCCAGCTCCCTGTATGTCCCGCCCTTTCCACTGACCGCAACATGAGGGAAGGTAGAACTCTGGGTTCATCCACCTCCACCCAACATTTGTTTACAGTGGGACCACAGGGGTTCCACTGGACTGAGGACCTGGCCCCAAGATTTTGGTAGCATAACCCTACTGTGCAGAGAGGTGGGAGTGGGGGGCCTTATTTCCCGGCATGGCTACATTAGGGTTAATCAAAAGATAACCCCCCAGAGATGGAAGACCACAAAAGGGTACAGAAGTCCATACGTGTTTTAAACTTTCTTCCAATTCCCATTCCCCACCATTTCCCTTTAGGGGACCCTTCCCCAACAAGGATTATAGCACGCCTTTTTTAAAAGGCATCTTTCATATCTCAAGCAAGAATTTTTTTTTCATAGGAATCCCTCTTTGGTTCCAAAACAATTCACTCCAATCCTGACATCTCAAGATATTGCATTAAAGCGCATAAGTTTGTTTATCTAGCAGATACACCTTCTTAGAAGTTGCTGAAGATACACATTGGCCTTATTCTCCTGGTAGATCTAGCATGCTGCCTTTTTACAGCTGTACGTAGAACAAGTAATAAGTGAAATGGAATAGGGAAAAAGTCATGCACGCCCCTCAATCGTCTTAACAGAGAAAGGTGACTTGCTTACTTTTTTTCTTCTATAATTTAGACTTTTCTAAACTTTTAACATTTTCTATAAGGAAAGAAGGATTGTGCTTACACCAATGGGTAGTGGTGCAATGCACCAGCCATCTTTTCCTCCCCTACAAATTTATAAGTCATTAGTAATAAAATGTTGGTAAGAAAAGAGAGTCACATGGCAGTTGCAATCACAATCCAAAGTAATAGTTCCTTTGGAGCTCATTAAGAGTATTGAGTACTTTTAATGCTTTATTGATTTAAGGAATAGTGTTTCAGCAATCAATACAAATACTCTAAGGAAAATTTCCAGAAAAGGTTTTCATATTTTCCCTTGAGATATATATTTTTCCATCTTGGTTTTTACAGTTCTCTTTTTAACAGGATGCAGTTGTGGCCAATTTGTTTGCTTCAGGGCTTAAGCCAATCTCTAGCTATTAGAAACCATTAGAAACTTAACTGAGGCCACTAACTCATTGGATATACATCTAAAGAGCCATCAAATGGAAATGACCTGCAGATGCTACTAGAGAAAGGTGACTATTTTAATCATATACACACCCACCCACACACAAATATTTTTTCAAGCTGCCGTGCAAGGTGTTTTTCTTTTGTTTTAATTGGCTGCTACCTTTATTCCTTCTTTATGATGACTAAAGAAGACCTGAAACTTAAATTGAAATCAGCTTCTCTCAACAAGAATCTAAAGTAAATTAAGATAGGGCTTCTTTAGCCAAGTCCTAAAGTTAGTTCTATGCTATTAACATTCTTATACTCTGGACTAGCTACAGTAAATTCACAATGAATTTATCCTGGCCAGTCTCTAGAATCTCAACTTTCATTAAAAATAAATACAATAAATAAAAAATTCTAGCCCTTATGGTTGTAGAGAGAACCCTGAGACTGTGAAACAAATGTAAACGGATGCAGAGATGCAGGGCCGGCTCCAGCATTTCTGCCGCCCCAAGCAAAAAAATTAAATGTTGAGATCTGTCAGTTAGCCGGCGGTGGCAATTGGGGGGGGGGGGGGGAAAAGCCGTGATCGGCAGCGGCAGTTCAGCGGCAGGTCCTTCGCTCCTAGAGGGAGTGAGGGACCTGCCGCCCCCGAATTGCCGCAGGTGCCGCCCCTCTCCCTTGGCTGCCCCAAGCACCTGCTTGTTGAGCTGGTGCCTGGAGCCGGCCCTGCAGAGATGCCTGCTTAAGTCCACAGAAAGCCTTAAACAATAGCTAGAAGAATGAACTGCCCCAATTCAGTATTGCCAAAGTTAATAATTTTATCATGAGTTTTGGAATATTTAATGTTTTGCTTAAAGCCCCTAGAAACTACTGATTAGGAGAAATTGTTTCCATTAAAAAAATTTTTATTGCTCTCACAATTGCAAACCAAAGCTTGAAAATGTGACCCAAGTGAAACCTAAAGGCTCAAAAGCCAGAGGGCAAAGAAAAAGAAACCAAAAATGTATTATTTTAAAAAGAAATCTCATGTTTTGTAAGCCAATCTCATGATTTTTAAACAGTACCGGGTTGGCACTACTGCTGTTCATTTCAATCAGGGCCCCCAAGGAGTCCATATTTCCACAGCTGTACCATCAGGCATTTTATCAAGATACCACAGAACTGAGTAGTTTACTACTGAATTTGCCATTTTGCTGCAGCCAAGCACCCAACATTTTGCATTCCACGTCCCTTCTCCACTGGGACCTGCCCAGAGCTGCCTCCTGCTCCTGCTTTCCTCCCTAAGGAGAAATTAATTGGACTGCAGTACATGCTCTCTGCACTGTTCCATGGAGCCAGGAAGCAGGGGGGAGGGAGATCAAGGAGCTAGAGCTGGAATCCAGCTTGCAAGCAAAAGAGCCGGGGGAGCCAGCAATGTAAGCTGGGCTGGAGTGCAGGTGTTCTGTGTCCAAATCAAAAGACAATGTGGCTGGCTCCAGGGGTCAGTAATGGAATGTAACCAGCTCAAATCCAGCTCATAACCCCTTGAAAATCAGTACCAAAACCTTAACGTCATTATGGTTTGCAGCTCACCTTGCCCGAATTTCCTCATAGAGAAGTGAAAACAACCACGGCTTTAGACTTCTCGCCTTCCCTCTGAGTCCTGCAACCAGTCCCCACAGCCTGAGGGTCTGCCTTTTATAGGATTAGACATGATTGCCTACAGCTAGCCCAGCCCTGCTAATTTGCTGAACTACACTCAGGGCAAAAAGATGCTTCTTATCACCGTGACAGGGTTAACCCTTTCCTCCCAAATACTGGATGGGATCCACACATCCCCCCATGAAACAACAAGGTTTCCCAAATCACATCTTCTAACATGGAGATTTAGCTAACAGTTCACATTCTACTAGACACTTCAATGCAAGGCTGGTCAACCCAGTTATAACTGGCTCTAATTCACATCACCACAAACTGTAACATACTTTGACTATATCTGAGTGACACTCATAAAGATACAAAATACTTCCCTGTCTCTAATGAGTCAAAGAAACCACCATTCTGAGAAGTAAAATCACCCTGATCACTAGGCCAAACACTCTAGCAATGCCCAAAGAGTGTAAGATTTGATTCCATGTGGCTGAATGATCACTGTAAGAAGTTACCAGTAAAAGCTTAAATCAACAAACACAACAGGCAGGGCACATCTGTAGTAAGAGCTAGGTGTATAAAGAGAAAGGAAGCATAAATAACATTGTGCTAATGCCAGGGCAACAGGAGCTTTCATATCATGCTCTGCCTTTTCCAAAATGCTTCTGTTCCTTTGAAGCTTCCTTGTTATTTCCTAACCTCATAATGCTCACCAATCTGTGACATATGAAAATTATTGTTTGCAGTGTTATTGCAGTCATGCTGGTCCCAGGATATTAGAGAGACAAGGTGGGTGAGGTAATACCTGTATAGCTTGAAAGCTTATCTGTTTCACCAACAGAAGTTGGTCCAATAAAAGACATTACCTCACTCACCTTGTCCCTCTAATATTAAGTTGTCATCTTCATCTCTGTAGCCTGAATGGCCTTTGTAACTAAGCTTAAAGCAGGAAGAGAATTTCAACCCATAACTATTAACATAAAATCTAACATACAAGTTATTTGCATTGCAGAAGCAAACCAGATCGGAGCCCATTGTGTGAGGCACTGTACACACAGGAAGAGACAGTCCGTGCCCCAAAGAGCTTACAATCTAAGTGGACAAGACAGAAGGGGAAACAGGCACAGTGAGATGAAATTTGCCCAAGGAAGCATTGCTGTTCAGTAGTCAGAGCTGAGAACAGAACCGCCGTGCCTTGGGTCCTAGTCCAATATTCTTCTGGGATGTCCCTGAGTGCATTATTCTGATCGGCTGCATCATACTGATGGCTTTGTAGGGGTTCAACATCTCCATCTGGATTTTTGAGCCCACCTCAGAGATGAACTGTCTTGGCTGCCTCTGAAGTAGATTTTAAGCACCTAATGGCACAGTTCATGTCTTAATAGATGCATAGAATTTAAGGCCAGAAAGAACCATTAGATCATCTTGCCTGACTTTCTACATACCATAGACCATTATTCTATATCTGTACCACACTGAATACTAGTGGGGCTCAGTACCTAGTAATAATGAAATTCTCAGAGCTGGATTTCTGTTTCATCAAACTGTACTCAACTGAGTCAATGGATGCAATTTCAGAGCAAACCAACAGAGGATATTGGGCCTGATTCTCCATTGCGCTGCACCACGTGCAGTCATTCACACCAGTGCAAAGGGAGCGTAAAACTAACCCTTCTGATCTGGCAGCATGTTATGCCCACTTTGCACTGGTGTAAATGACTGTGCACCATTCAGAGCGACAGAGAATCAGGCCCATTTTATTTAAAAACGGGTAATTCTCAAATGGGCTCTTCAGGTAACAGGAAAAAGTTCTCCAACCATCACATCTCATTTCCCTTTCCTTTACGTACACTGGGGGAGGGATTATGCAAAACACTGCTCCATGTACAGCCATGCCAGTTAAGCAGAAAGGGTTCAGAACACCAAGAAATCCTTGCTGGAAGATGGAGCCTACCCACAGGGATCCAGGTAAAGCTTTCTTATTGTCTGGTTGCTCCAAAAGATAAAAATCATCCTGAAAAACGGAACTTTGCCAACCAAGCAATATTAAAAAGTTGAGAATTCCCGGACTCATTATGGACCAGTTCCATGCTCCAGCAGGAGCTCTGCAATAGCCAAGCCACAACATGCTGCTTAATTAAGGATCTAGAAAAGTTGGAACCAGCAAGGATGAAAGGAATGGGTCATCAAAGGAGGGAGGAAAAGCATCATTTGTAAGGGGCATTGATCATATGCTGTAGAAGTGGATGTGGGTACAGATGGTGTAAACACTGAATATCAGGGATTAATTTGCATTTCTTTCCCCATTTATTTCTTTCACAAATTTATCTTAAACCGTCTCCTGCTTAATTTCTTAAGCTCTGGGCCCCATTCTATTCTCAGAAGAATAGAACTCCAGCCAATCCCAATAGTGGTTCTGCTTATAAATCTGGGGGCAGAATTGAGCCCAAAGAATTTTTGCATTACAGGCCAAACTCAGAATTCTTGTAAGTAGGGGCAGCTCCACTGATGTCAGTACAGTTATATGTGCTCACGCCGGCTCAGAACGTGGCCCTGTGTATTTCTCTTCGGCACAAAATTAAATTTCCACCCATGTATCTTAAACTGCAACTCAACTACTGAAGTAGAAAATCTAATTGTGCTTACTTTCTACATTTTAGATAAACATTCTGATTTTTTTTTTTAATTTGGCAAAAAAGAATTTGCCTTTTGCCTGGTAGCATGCATAGAGGTCTACCATTCTGTAGCTTAACAGATGTCTCTGACAAGTGAAATTATCTAGGAAACCACAAATGTCCCATTGTTGTATCTGAGTGGAGCTGACAAATTATGATCTGCTCCGCGAGAGGAGTAGGCGGAGTCGACGGGGGAGCCTGCCTGCCGTGTGTGGACCCACGGTAAGTACCTTTAAGTTCGAACTAAGATACGCAACTTCAGCTACGTGAATAACGTAGCTGAAGTCGAAGTATCTTAGTTCGAACTGGGGGCTTAGTGTGGACCAGCCCTTAGTGTTCTACTGCTGGAATTTCTATTTCTTTTAAATGCCAGTGTAATTTTATAGCCAATAAGAGTAGCATTTCCCCTTTTATTTATGGGTTCCACCTTTTACAACAAGGTTGTTGAAGAACTTGCTGGGCTTTTGAGCATATAGAATTTTTGGCTGAAATTCTCTCTCTACTTTTACCCGTTGTGCTGTAGCGAATGTACTGATATAGTAGTCTTTGCTGTGAAGGTCTCAGAATATTGGGTGATCTTGCATATAAGGGGTCCCATCTTAGTGTCAGATATGTAGGAGCGCATCATCTACATCTTCAAATATGACCTTGTATCCCCTATTCCATAAAAAGCCTCCATCATTCCCACCTCTCCCAATAACTTCAATTAGGCACCTACGCCACGCTGAATTTCCCATAGACTCTTTTGAAACCCTCAGCCTCTGTATTTAAAGATCCCAAATTGACCTTTCTATCCCCAACGTTTCACCCCATATTCAATCACACATCTCCACCTATTTTCTCCTGGAGCTCTTGCATGAGGAGTTCAACATGATGAAAACCAAGTTTATTATCTTCCTTCCTAAACCTCCTCCTCTTGCTGCTTTTTCTGTTATTGTCAACAGTGTCACCATCTTTCCCATCACTAATGCTTACAGGAAGGTATTTGTGCTCTAATTGCATGCAGGAAATACAATAACTACAGTAATCTGGACACAGCACTCCCTACTTTCACTGTGGTACAATATGCTGTCTTTATAGTAAGCCAAACATGATGCATCGTGTCATTTCTTGAACTCCTTCATTTAAAAGCCAGTGTCATTTCCTAGCATGTGAGATTAGCATTTCCCCTTTCTTTCATTATGAGTTACTCGCGCCACCTTTTCTATAGTCATTCAAGATCAAAGTACAGTGCTGGGAAAAACTGGTAACATTTTACTTTAAGCATCTCTACATTATTCATTCAGGTATTTGTTGCAGTAACACTGATCTTAAGGAATTCATTTAAAATTAATGTGAAATGTCATGTTTCTTTCATTAAAAAAAAATCCTTTTCTTCTCAGAATTTCCATGTCAGGAACTGATATATGATCATGGAAGATACCCCCCCCCCAAAAAAAATATATATATGCTATGTAGAATATATATTTATCTAGGCTATTTTCTTCATTTACCTTTTCTCCAAATTCAGCATTTTTATGTAGGAATATAGGAGCTGCCAGAGTGGAGCAGACCAATGGTCCATCCAAACTATTGTCCTGTCTCCAAGAGCAGCCAATGTGGAATGCTTCAAAGGAAGGCATAAGGCCCCTACACTGCACCTAACAATGCAATAGTCATAATTATTTAGTGCTTCCACTGTTTATTATATAATATCAAGCCTTCAGAAATATAAAGGGGCTGATCCAATGCCTATTGCACTCAGTAGAAAAACTCCCATTGACTTATAATGTGCATCAGATCTGACCCTATCTGATTAAGCCTGAAAACAGCCCTGAGAGGCAAGGAGGTATTATTTCTAGTTTACAGATGTGAAAGCTGAGACACAGAGTTAAAGGGGAGCGAAGTGCCCAAGTCCTAATGAACGTCCTTTCTGCTTTTGAAAATTTCCCCAGGAGTCACTTGTCTGTCCAAAGGCAATGACTCATTGTCAAAGACGGGGTTAGAATCTGTCTCATGATTCCCATTCCATGCTGTCACCATGCAATCCACTGCTAAGGAAACTTCCTCCTGACCCCACCAGCAGAGCAACTCAACCCCTGAAGCATGTGAACTGCTAGCCCTTGCAATTTCTCTTTACCATTGTGCATGTAATGGCATGTGCAATAAATAAATGTCCAGTCCTTTTTTTGGAATGTTTACTAAACTATTTTGCCATCTTGTAGCAGTTGGAGTTCCATTAGTCAAACTGTGAAAAAATAAAAGTTTCATTTTAATCCATTTTAAGATTGATCATCACTTGTTTTATCTTTTGACTAACTAAAAAATTTGTTCTAAGGTCAATATTCAAAGACAGCAATAATTAAAGTATAACTTTATAATTTTTAGAGGGCTACAGTGCTTGTGGTAATAAAGATGTTATTAACCAACCACTACAATGGCCCAATCCAACAGTACATGAAACCAGTTTGATGGTTGCCAGTGTAAGAACTTCAGGATCAGGCCCTAAGATTTATGGCGGTAAGATATACCAGATAGTTTTAAGACAAGCTAAAAAAAATAGATACAAGTACTTTGTGCTTTTGTGGTGGCAAAGCAATGTCTTAAGGGTACAAGGACATTGTCTTCTCTGCTAGAATTTCAGCCAGCGATGCTCCCTAAGGTACTGGAGGTGTTGGGAGAACTTTAGACTCAAAAAGAAGGTTGTGGGATATGTCCCTCCTGGCTAGTGAAAGCCAGTGGGGAAGTACTAACTCCCTTACTTGTGAGACTGTTCACACCTCTCAGAGAGGGCAGGGTACCTTTTACTTTCAGGGATGCAATAGTGTGGCCTTTGCTCAAGAAACACTCACTGGACTCTGACAATCTTGCAAGCTATTGACCAGTATTATCTTCCCTTCTTTGGTATAATTGTGGAGAGACCAGGGCCGGTGCTTCCACTAGGCGACCCTAGGCAGTTGCCTAGGGCGGCAGGATTTGGGGGGGCGGCATTTTGCCGCCCTCGGCGGAAATTCGGCGGCGGGGGGTCCTTCCGCTCTGGGTCTTCAGCGGAAATTTGGCGGCGGGTCCTTCACTCACTCCAGGACCCGCCGCCGAAGTGCCCCGAAGACAAGGAGCCGAAGGACCCCCGCCGCCAAATGCTCAGAGGAGGAGCACTGCCGCCTAGGGCGGCAAAAACCCTGGCGCCGCTCCTGGGAGAGAACTCACACAAAACCTAGATCCCTTTGATCTCCTTCACCCTGGTCTATTTGGGTATACATCTGGTTATGGCATAGAGACTGTACTGGGGCCGTTCTTCAGTGGCTTCATTTTTTTCTCTTAGAGGGATCTCAGCAGGTAGCTGTGGACAACTGCTTCTCTTCCCAATGAGCTCTCAGCTGTGGGGTGCCAAAAGATGCACCCTCAATAAATGAACTGCTGCATTTTGCACCAGCTTCAGTCTCTAAGTGGTTTTAAAGTGTAGACCCATGTAGAATGCATTGCAGTGGTCTAATCTTAAGGTGACAAAAGCATGGATAACAATGACAAAATTCTGCATCCAAAAGGAAAGGACACAACCTCCTAGCCAGACACAGATGGTAAAAAGCTGACTGGGTCAGCCCTCCATTCCCCACTCCAGTTCAACATGTATATGGAGCCATTAGGAAGTTTAGTAAGGAGACATGGGGTGTGGTGTGTTTTTTATGCTAATGACACCGTATGTCTCCATGTCATCCCACTCAGATGATGAAGTTCTGTGTCTAGTCAAGATTGAGGCATGGATGAGACCAAGCTGGCTGAAGGTCTACTCAGCTAAGACTGAGGTAGTGATGGATGGTTGTTTGGGGCAAGTGGCTGGAGGAGATGACAGAGATAAGATCATTCCCTGTGACTGAGGAAGTATGCTGCCATTAGTTAATAGTGTTCACACCTTAGGGGTGATTCTAGATCCCCAGCTACTGTTTGGCAATCATATCTCAGCAGTGACCCAGTCAGTTTTTCACCATCTGCATCTGGCTAGGACACTGGCCTTTCCTTTCAGGTGCAGGCCTTCACACTGTTACCCCTGCTTTTGCCGCTTCATGATCAGGGTATTGCAATTTGCTCTACATGGGACTATGCCTTAAAACCATTCAGAGACTGAAGGTGGAACAGAATTCAGCAGTTTGCTTACTGAGAAGGTCATCATGACACCAGTGTCAGGATCTGCACTAGTTGCTCACTGGTCTTTGGGTGGAGTTTAAGGTGCTGATTAGGACCTCAAACTATAAATGGCCTGGGCCTGACTTGTCTGAGGGACTGCCTCTCTCACCATGCCATACTGCCATAGCTGCAGAAAAAAAGGGGCCACTCGAGCTGGATCAGTTTCATTATATGAGAGGCTACAGTTGGCAGGGCCTTCTCTGTGAGGGCCTGAGACTCTGGAACTTGCACCCCCCTTGGTCCAAGTTTGGGGACTCTCCAGGCACACTGCAAAAGAAAATGTGTTCAATAGGATTTTGGGAGAAGGCTGGGGATGTGCTTCCTAGATGATGAAGGTTGCAGCCTGATTGGCCAGACAAGTTCCTGTGAAGTGGATTTTAATGTTGTTGAGGTTTAATTTAATAGCAGTTTAGTTATTATATGATTAATTATGTTAGGGTGCCTCGAGTCTTGGAATGATGTTTTTATAATTTTAAATCTAAATACATAAACACATATAAACACACTATGGAACTTGATTCTCAAGGCTTTTGGGAACCAGTAGGGTTAAGTAATGTGCTAAGTCAGTAAGGGATTCCTGTAGCAGAAAGGCTGTGACAATTTTCTGAAGGAAGCTCTAACCTACTTCACCTCTGCCCTCCTGTAAATCCTTACTGATCTCTGGCCTGTGCTCCCCAGGTGAACTCCTTACTCTTGCTAGTTTCTAAATCAACTGTCAGTTGGGAAAGCCATTGGTGAAGAGCATTGTGTGGGTTAAGGTTTGTAGTGAGGTGTTTCAAGATAAGTAAATGGTGTAGTAGGTGGTTTCTGTGGTGTAGCAGTTATTATGTTGGTCTAACATGCAGAAGGTATCTGGTCCTTTTATAGGGGGGAGGGATAGCTCAGTGGTTTGAGCATTGGCCTACTAAACTCAAGCATGTGAGTTCAATCCTTGAGGGGGCCAGTTAGGGATCTGGGGCAAAAATCTGCCTGGGGATTGGTCCTGCTTTGAGTAGGGGGTTGGACTAGATGACCTCCTGAGGTTCATTCCAACCCTGATATTCTATGAACCTCAGAGAATAAATGCTATTGCACTGGACCACATCAGGATTCATGTCTCAGCTGCGAACGTATATCTCTAAAACTATGAAACACAATGTCAGGCAGGGAAGAGAATAAGTAGCTTGAGCAGGTTTGTCACTGGGCAAAGCTTCCTAGTGGTTGTTTTACAGATGGCAGTAAGAGTGACATTTTATCCCTACCAAACAGATGCAGCTTAGAAAGTGACATTAGGTCCACTAATGCTGAAGCAGCAAGCACACAGACACTGTTTGCCCTTCTTCAGATTCTCAGTTCAGTGCAGCTGTTTTCTCAATGAGATTAACTTCCAGGCAAAATATCAACTTAATAATGCCAGGTTGGCAAACTTCAGTATTTCTAAGGAGCCAGTGCTAACCTGCCTCCAACACGCTGGCATGTCTAAACAGCATAAAATGAACAAAATGCTTTGTGCAGAAATGTTGACTTTAATTCATTCATTTTTCATTGCAAAAAAAAAAAAAAAAGTTTTGATCTTTAAAGACAATGGAGTGAATTTCATAGAATCATAGGACTGGAAGGGACCCCCGAGAGGTCATGTCGTCCAGTCCCCTGCACTCATGGCAGGACTAAGTATTATCTAGACCATTCCTGATGGGTACTTGTCTAACCTGCTCTTAAAAATATCCAAAAATGGAGATTCCACAACCTCCCTAGGCAATTTATTCTAGTGCTTAACTACCCTGACAGGAAGTTTTTCCTAATGTCCAACCTAAACCACCCTTGCTGCAATTTAAGCCCATTGCTTCTTGTCCTAATGCTCATGAAAAGGGATTCATAGCAGTGGTCTGAACTGAACACTAAGGGTATATCTACCCTGCAGTCAGAATTGGCACTGTAGCACATGTAGACATACTTGAGCTAATTTTGATCTAGCTATGGTGGGTACCTATAGCAATGAAGCGAAAGCAGCACAGGAGGCAGCATAGGCTGTATAACTCTGTCCAAGACCATGGGTATGTATTCAAGTGGCTAGCCTGTGCTGCCACCTATGCTGCCATGGCTTCACTGTTATTGTTATTCGAGTTATATCTAGATCAAAGGTAGCTAGGGTATCTACATGTGCTGCAGTCACACTTCTGACTGGATATATGCACAGACAGAGTGGTTAGGCTCTATGCAAGCTTCCTCGGCTAACTCTTCCAATGCATTTCAGTCCTGTCCTTTCACACCCCTGTTTACTCCAGTAATGCACCCCTCCTCAAAGCATCTAGTGACCATTCAGATGAATTAATAAAAGTAAGTTTGCCATCCCACTAATATCATATTCACAGTCATACATTGTGCTTCCAATGCACCGCAATCCTGATCTGCAAGCTTTCCCTGATATTTCAGTGCCAAACCACCATACAACTCTGTTAATACACTTCATTATCACCCTGAAGCATCTCCTGCAATTCTAGTCCTTGACCTTTCTTGAGCAGCAATAGTCAGTGGTACTATTGATATTTATCTGGCTCAGAAGTGGTGGTTATTTTCTCCTGGGATGAAACCCTGAGGCTTTAGCTTTCTGAACTTTTTCCTTTTCTAAATTTCTTACCATTTATTTTACAGGTAGAATGTGTTCCATGTAAAAACACGTTTTCCTTTTATTTTGTAGCAGCAAACTTTGGTCTCATAGTGCTGATGGAAAGCTTTAGCAAAACATTTACGCACATAACACAGTCCCATTGCCATCAACAGACTAAAGCATGTGCTTCAAGCAATGCACGTGCTTAAGTGCTTTGCTGAATCGGAACCTGAGCTAGCATATAAATTAATTGCAGACTTTTCATCTATCTGCAAGACTGCAAGGACACAGTAACAGTGTCTTTCTAAAAGAATCTGTGATCAAACTCTTTGAAACAAAAGCCTATTCTCTCCATTCCCATTTTACCTCAAACAAATCTATGTTTCTTGTGGAAGTGAGGAGACTAGCTTCCAACAAATATAATTTGAATAGATGTGGTGGAAGCATCTCCTAAATAGTTCTGGAAACAGAATGTCAGTCTTTACTAGCAACACCGCTGCTATTCTAGGCCCTGATCCTGCAAACTCTTACATGAGTAGTCCCATTGATTTCAGTGAGACTACTCACACCAGTAAGGATTACTCACATGAAAGAGGAATTGTAGGATCAGGCCCTTAGCTGAGGAGCTCTTTTAAGCAGTGACAATTATCCAAAACTGTGGGTTGGTTTTGTAAAATGTGCAGAATACTGTAATTTCAGTGCAATGATAATTATAGACAATGCCATATGCCTGTGTGGTACGTACATTTCCCTTTAGTGGAGTTACATGAAGCATATTAAATAGGCTGAAGGAAACATTAAAAAGTCCCAAAAGCATCAAGACAAAGATGTCATGTGTAACCAAGCTTGCAGCGTTAAGCAGAACTTTGAAAAGAGAATCTCCCAGGACGACATTCTGAGCTTGAGCCGAGAATGGTAATAATCTGAAGGTAAAGCTAAGCATAGTTATGGTTAAAATATTTTTTCCATTTGTGCTTTACATGATCACAATGGTGCCCTCATAATACATAAAACACATGAAAAAACAGATATATTTAGTGATAGAATGTTTTCATGGCCAGACTACGCATTTCTGAAGTTCTCTATTATTTATTGGGCTGATCCTGTCCAAGGGGCTGAGTGTCTTTGAGGGGCTGAGTGCCCCTCAATTACTCTAGGCTTCCGCACCTTGCAGAAGCAGGCTGTAGGTAAGGTATCAGTGGGGTGCTGAAGGGATAGCTCCAGTTTACCTCCTTGCATTCCTAGACAGTCTCTGCTGATAAAAATCAGTTGGGAGGAAAGAACTAAGTGAACTTACTGCATAATGGAACTTAATTACTGTGCAATTAAATTTCAAATCACTCTCAGATGAATATCATATTGTCAACCTTTCAACATGTTTGCTGATATCCCAGTAATTAAATAACTTTGCCCTGGCAGAACAATTGTATAAAACTAAAGCAGCAGCAGCTACTGTAGCCTGGCGGCATATTAGTACGGTATACATTTCGGATGCATGCAATGATTAATTGACACATAAAAGGCCAGATGTAAACTGGCATCGCTCAATTCACCTCACTGGAGCTGTGCTGGATTTTCACCAGCTGAGGATCAGGTTCTGCATCTCAAAACAGAATTTATAAACAGCCACAATAGGTTTTCCGGTACTGATGACAGCACCGGTTGCAGTGCAATGGAAAGACCAAAGGGGAGGTTTATTAAAGCAGGAATGGTTACTTTAAAGATGTGTCTCATATTTTCATTTTGATTTCTCTCTCTGCTCCAAGGAAACTGAAGCTCATCAGCACACACTTGCAATGGGCACCATGAGATCAAACAATAAAACAGCAGCGCTGG
This sequence comes from Terrapene triunguis, assembly GCF_002925995.2. Taxonomy (NCBI): domain Eukaryota; kingdom Metazoa; phylum Chordata; order Testudines; family Emydidae; genus Terrapene; species Terrapene triunguis. The sequence continues at coordinate 1,091,248 of NW_020664463.1, read as the reverse complement.
TTCTTAAGTCTTCATCCCACGGAAGGCAACATGTTTCCGTGGAGGAACAAAAAGCCCTCCTCTGCATGTGCCTGCCAGCACTGGAGGATACAGGAGCCGAGAGAGATTACCCTGTGAAAGTGACCTCATTTTGCCTTAGAAAGCATATTCCAACCAACCGACCTTTGACGCCAGCCCCTGTTATTCATGGTTAAGGAGCACAAAGGGAGAGGCGGGAGGGAGAAAATGTGACAAATCCACTTTTTTAAAAAACACATCCATCAAAAAACATGCAGGAAGGAGACAACAATCAATGAATCCACCCGCACATCTGCCCTGCCCTAGCTCCCAGATCCCCCCCGCTAAGGGAGGGAGATGCAAGGCAGGCGGGGGGGAGGGGGGGCGGAGGCTGATGCATATGATCTCTCCCTTACCTTGAGGAACAAAAAGAGCCATAGCAGGGAGCGGAGGGTCATCCGGGTGCTGCTCCCTCCCTTCGGCCGGGGTCCGATCATTGAAGTGCAGCGGGAGTCTTGCACGCAGAAATCTCAGCCGGGCTGCAGGGGTTTCCCCCCGGCTTTTCCTTTGGCTGGCTCCGAACTGTGGTTCGCAATGGCGAACTGCTGCAGCATCAGACGGTTCGAAGCACAGGCGTCCCTCCCAGGAGACACATCATGCCTCCCCTTCCCCTCTTCATGTGTTTGATTGGGGAAGAGGGGTGTGTATTTTTTCCAGTAGTTTCTTTGATCTCTTAATTAAAGGGGGGGGGGTGAATCGATACTCTGCTGCGGCTGTGCTCCTCCTCCTTCTCTGGAGGTGCAGAAGGTGGTCAGCTGAGCCTCCAGTTTTCCTTTGCTCTGGTCCTTCCCTATTGGCTTTCAGTGAATGAATGAAGACTCCTCATTCCAAGCTCCAGGCTGAATGTGACGAGCAGCCTCCCATCCCTCTCTTCCCCACCCTCTCTTAGCTCCACCTTTCCCCTCCCCCAAGCTCTGCCCCTGCTCCCAAACCAGGTCTCTCGCCGTGTACTTTCACCAGCCCGTTCTCTGGCTTGTCACTGTTCGGGCAAAAAACAAACGGACAAAGCAAAATGCATCCTCAGCCCTTTCCCCCTGCCTCCCAACCAAGTTTGACAAGATCCTCATCTATCTTCCCCGACAAGCAACTGGCCAAAAGCACTCTCAATATGGTGCCCCACCCATTTCTTCGGAGCAAGGTAGTTTCAAACTAAGCTGCCAGAGGAAGAAAAAACAACAGGGTAAATATGGCTATAAAAACATTATTATTCCCTGTAGAGAGACCCACCCTGTCTCTTTAATATCCTAGCACCAACACAGCTAGAAAAACACTGCAAATATTATACCCTGCCTGGGACATTATGGTGATTTCAGTCTATACTTTCCAAGGGAGAGTATTAGAGGGGTAGGACCCTCTGTTACTTTTTCCAAGGGAGGTTTCCATTCACTTGCCTCTGTGGACCTCCATTTAGAAACTGGTTTCTATTAATAACTGTCCCACACTTATAGTATCTGAGAATAAGATCCAGTGTCTAATTATGGTCCTGATCCCAGTTTTGACTCTGTGCACATGGCCCCTGCAACCATACAGATCACCCTAGACTTCTGGGTGGCTGCTCATAGTGCTTAAAGTTAAGCATGTGCATAAGTTTTTGCAGGATCCAGGCTTAAGTGCTTAATCATGTCAGGTGCCGAGCATTAATTGTGGGTGCTCAACATCTTACAGGAGGCATTCAGGACATGCAGCAGGAAGCCCCAAATGCTCTAGTATCATTGCATCATCTAACCCACTAAAAAAAAAGGGGGGGGAATCCATTCAGACCTCCAGCAGGAAAAAGCTGTTCCATAACCTAGAATTCGGAGAAGAGTATAAAATCCAGTTTATAGATCTGATTCCCTTTCACTTTGATGTAAATCATTAGTATCCTTATTGAAGCCAGTTGAGTTACAACCCATGTAGGCATGAGGAAAATCAGGCCACATAATGTAAATGTGCCGACTTGGACTGATGGCACTGGACTGAATGGACTTTGTTATTGGACCTTGACCGCTTTCTACTTTTTGTCTGAGTGATCTACTGTTTTACATTTGGGCTGATACAGTGGCTGAATGCAAATGTTTTTGAAGTTTGTTTTGTTTCCTAATGTTCCAGAGTCACTAAAGCAGGATGTTGCCTACTAAATTAATGTGCCTACTAAATCCTGTGGATGAGTCCTTTAAAATAATCAATTAAAAGGTTGTTTTCTTACAGCGCTATGAGTTAGATGATAATGACTCAGAGTTTAAAGGCTCTGTTTTAACTTCCATGCAGTTTCTCTCCAGTTTTCACATAAGTTGGGACTTGAGTCAACAGAAGCTCTGTTTTTTATGATTCTGGAGCCAGATGAAGGTTTGGGGTTTTTTTCTGGTGAATTAGGCACTTAAATGGTGCTAGCTGAATTATTTCCTGCACTTCATGGGGATCAGTCCAGAAAATAATGGGAAATTTAGGTAGCAGGCAGCTCCTGGGAAGCTGCCCACATTTAAAGCCCCAGAAGGAAATTGTTGTTTGCATCTTTATTTCTTAGTAGTTAGGAACAGAAAAGGCCTAATTACACAGAGCACCATCTACCAGTGCAGGATATAGGTCCAATGAGTGTGTCAGGCTATGGGGCATTATCTGGAACCCGTTAACAAAAAGGTAACTCCAGCTCAGCGTTTCCCTTCCTTATACACAGGTGTTCAGGGCGATGGTTTAAAAGAGTGACTGCTTGAAAGACAGGGGGGGCAGTGAATACTTTTGGGAAGGTAGAACTCTTATATCATGGTACAGGGGAGTACAATGAACTTCAGAACTTAAGAGACATTCTGCAGCTGGTAAATTATTGTAGTGGTGATAAACAACTAACCCTTGAGGGAAAGAGCTTACTGACTTGCTTTTCTGGGCAAATCATTCCCCAAGTTTACAATCAGATAGCAAGCAGATATTATATTTGATATGGCCTGAAATTAAGAGAAAATCCAAGAGATCTCATCTGACACTGAAAAATCTTCCTTCCTTACTGTTCTCCATATACCCCATTGGTGTCTCAAAACAACACTCTCAGAGGCAACAGTGAAAGAAAGTTGAATGAAATGAGAATTGCTTCAGGAATAAGGATACCTTAGGTAAGGGACTTGGGTAAGACTTCTATAGTTATAAGACTTGGGTAAGCCAACTCACAGCCCAACATGAGAGACTGGGCTATGATGACTTTGCACCTTCCTAGTTGGAGCTGGCCTACCCAGAATCTCTACAATGTGTCCCTCCCACCCTACCCCCTATGCTGGAATTTGTGGTCCTTGGTAAACAGTCTTATGGCTGTCCTCCACCATGCTTGTGCTTGGGGAATTCTCCCCAAGCCAAATACAGGGCTTTTAGGGCCTCTTTACACCACACTAGTCCTTTTATCTGGTGTAAAGGGGCTGAAGAAGGGGCAAGGATCTCACTTTCATGTTTTGCACTGCCACTACAGTATAACCCTCCCCCCTCATCTTATACCCTTCTGAAATCAGTATGGGTTAAGGTTATTCAGCATCTCTCCAGTGATCAGGCTAGTGTGTGTATATAACTGGAATCCACAGGAGATGATCATTTTAATTATTTGTATTAAGGTAGCCCCCAGAGACCAATCAAGATCAGGACACTATTGTGCTAGGCACTATATAAGCACAGAGTAATAGGCAGTGGCTGCCTGGAAGAGCTTGCAATCTAAACAGAGAAGACAGACAAAGGGTAGGGGAAAGGAACGTGACATCTGAGCAGAGTGAACAAAGCGAAGGTTGGCAACCTATGGAGGTCAGTCATGTTAGGTCCATGGTTTTTGGTGACTGTTCCCTGGAAAGTCTTGGTAAGCAACTGAAAAATTGCAAGAAGATGAGATGTCAGGGAGTAATAAAGAGACACAAGACCTGTTTGAATGGGAGGTGAGAAAAATAAATTCACAAGAAAAAAAACCTGGGAAACATGGAAAGATTAATTTATTACTCTATTTTTTCTTTTAGCGTCTGAGCAATAAAACAGAAATAAATGAGTCTGTTTCTTAATAAAACAATAAGACAAAATAATTAATGAGAACCTTTATGATACCACAATTTCAAGCAGAATAATAATTAGAACAATTTTCTGTAACAGTGTGCAGTAAAGTTAAAAGGTACTGATGAGCAACTACCAAAAAATACTTCATGACAAATAGCAGCTACCCACTGTGTACAGAAGAAATGCTATACTGACAGTTTGAAAGGCAATACAATGTAAAGCATGCAATGCCCCCACATCATCCTGGGGGAAAATAGCAAGCAAGAGACCTAGAAGGCAGTACTGTATTCCCAGTTACTGATTGGTCCTTAAATAAAATGATTGAGAAAGATCCTGAACCTCCACTCTGGCCCCTTTGTACCGCTTCTTGTAGTGTTTTAACAAGGCAGCTGGGGATCCCCGATTCTCAGAGGAAAATCCCTAATTCACATAAAGTTGACATCAGCAACTTTATGCCACCTTTCCCAGGGTGTACCGGGGATGAAAGGTGGCAGGCTGGGGATGGGAGATAGTATGGATAGAGCATGCTGTGCTTTGGCAAACCCAATTGGCATAATCTTCCCTAGAAGTCTGTTACAAACCCGAGCAAGTTACAGCAACCCTCCTCAGGTACGCCAGGCAGAACTTTAGTGCACTTTAGAATATGGGCCAGTGGGACTTGATATGAACTTTATTGGTTATGGCTAAGGTTGTCACAGATATTTTTAGTAAAAGTCACAGACAGGTCACGGGCAATAATGAAAAATTTATGGAAGCCCGTGACCTGTCTGTGACTTTTACTAAAAATATCCATGACAAAAGGGGAGCCTGGGTAGCTGTGGGTGGGCTGGGAACTCAATGGGTCCCCACCACCCCTGGGGGCTCAGAGCTCCAGGGTCCCTCTCCTCTGGTGGCTCCAAGCTGCAGGGGTTCCCCCTGCCACCCGCAGCTACCGGGAGCCTCCCCTGGCACCCAGGGAGGCGGAGAGCTCCGGGGGTCCCCCTGCCACCCGCGGTGGATGGGAACAGCAGAGGTCCCTCTTTCCACCCGCAGAGGTGGAGAGTTACAGGGGTCCCCCCTGCTGCCTACGATGGCTGGGAGCTGAGGGGGGGTCCGCCTGCCACCTGCAGCATCCAGAAGCTGTGGGGGATTCCCGCCGCCAGGCAGGGGACCCTGCAGCTCCCAGCCGGGGCTGGCTGAAGTCACAGAGGTCTTTGGAAGTAACACATTCTGTGACTTCCGTGACCTCAGTGACTAAACTGCAGCCTTAGTTATGGCTCAGGCTAAGATTTTGTCATGGATATTTTTAGTAAACGTCATAGACAGGTCACGGGCAATAAAGAAAAATTCATGGATGCTTGTGACCTGTCCATGACGTTTACTAAAAATATCTATGTCAAAGTGGGGAGCTCAGCTGCGGGGTCCCCACACCACCCGCAGCAGCTAAGGAGCCACGGGGACCCGGTCAGAGTTCTAGGGTCCTCCTGCTGCCTGTGGCAGCCAGGAACTGTGGGGAGCCCCTGCCACCCGCAGCAGGGGTACCCCACAGCTCCCAGCCACCATGGGGGGACCTTGCAGCACCCACTGGCCACAGCTGTTCTCCCCCACTCATCAGTTGATGGGGGCTGCATGGCCACCAAACAGCTGATAGGGGGTGGAGGCTCCTCCAAGCAGCTGGTAGGACTCAGTACCACCATCAAACAGCTCTTTAGCAGCTCGGGGAGGGGCTTGGGAAAGGGCGGAGAGTTGGGGGAGGAAGGGGAGGGAGTGGGGGTGGGAAGAGGCAGAGCGAAAACAGGGCCTCAGGGGAAGGGGCAGAGTGACAGTTGAGCACTTCCGGGGAAAAGAAAAAATCAGCGCCTATGCTGATAAGACAATAAATTTGCATGCAAAGATCCATAAATCTGTATTTATTCATGCCATATATAAGCAAATAAAACAATTCACTTCCTCTAAGCTTATCAAAACTTTTTAATTTTAAAGAATAACTGAAATGCACTATCAAGAAATTAAACTGTGCACCAACATTGGATGAACCAGTATTAAATAGTCCTACAGTAGGTGACAGCCTTAGAATGTTAACCCTAGTCCTTTAGTTCAAAAGGTCGCTTTTTTCACCTTTGCCCTCATGAACTGAAGCACAGCTGCATCAGAGAGATCCAAAGACTGACCAATGGCATTTTCAAGCGATAAAATAGCAAGCGATGTCAGTATCTTATTGGCCATCATCGATCGAAGATATATTTTAATGAGCCTGAGCTTCAAAAAGCTGTGCTTACCACTCACAACTGTGACCAGCAGCGTGAGCAGAATCCTAAAAGCTATCCACACATTAGGAAAAGTGTCCTTCAGCTCTGCACCATGAGTGAATTGGAGAACTTGGAGTCGCGAGTGCTTACTGTGTTGCAAAAATGTGACTGATGTCCAATTTGACAGAGGTCTTTATCACTGACATCCAAACATTCCCAATGTGTCAGCATCCAATGAAGGACCGTACAATTGTTCAAGAGTGTTTTCCTGTCCATCGGAAGCTTACTAAGGTCATACAAAAAAAGCCCAGGTCTTTTTGTGGCACTTCATTTGTCCAAACTTTTCTTCAAGGGACACTCGAGCAATGTCAACGAGTGAGCAGAAATCTCCCTCTTGAATTTTTCTTTTGAGCTCCCCATCACCTCATCTCTGCCCTCATAGCCAAACTGTGTCTTCTTCCGATGAATACGAATTTCCTTGAAGACAGGCTCAACTCTTTTCTGCCATTTCTTTGTCAGCAATGATTGCATCTTCAAATCCGTTGTCTCTGTAGGCCACCATGAAATCAAGGCAGCTTCTCATCAACGTAGTAACAGTCACAATGTTCATCGATTGAGTTTGTTATGCCTTGCTTACAACGTTTACCTGGAACAAGATATCATGCCAAGCCACAACTGAGACCAGAAATTAGAAGTCAGTGATCTGGTTTGCCAGGCTTTGCAGCTCGTTTTGGATTCCAACTTCGGCTTAACTTGACTGTGCCAGTTCCATTAGGGAATCGTAAACCTCAGTCACTTGGCCTTATACTGACAATGCAGCTCTCCCACCGAGTGTCACTTAGTGGCTTCACAGTCAGATTTGTAACATTATCCCTGAGACTCTTCCACCTGATAATTGATGCTGAAAACAGGACATATATCCTTTGCACTACTCCAAAGAGAGATACTGAATTTAAAGATGATGAAGCTGCATCTGCCACAACCAGGTTGAGGGTATGGCAGCCACAAGGCATGAAGAAATCTCTTGGATTCAGCGCAAGGATCCTTGCCTAGATACTACTGTTTCTTCCCTTCATGTTCACACCATTGTCATAGCCTTGGCCAGGGCAGTCCTGAAGCTTCATTTTATTTTCATTCCAAACATTCATAAACAGTTCTGTTAGGCCTTTTCCAGTAGAGTCATTCGCAGACCGGAAACAGATAAAGTGTTCCTTTATTTGGATATAACCATCCTCATTTTCAACAAATTTTACTGTAAATGACATCTTTTTACTGTGACTAATGTCGGGAGTGCAGTCCATTATTATGTCATAGTACTTTGTTTTGCCAAGCCACATCAATGTTATCAAGCACCTTCTTTGCCACAAGGTCAAATCGATGTGTTTTGAAATTTTTTGCTGCAGTAAAGGTCCATAGCTTCTTTATGAACTATTCAACGTAGGTGCTCATGCATTACATTGTCATATTTCTCAAGAAGCAATACCAAACCAAGGAAATTACCATTATGTTCAGTGAACAACTTATCCGATGAGCACCAGAAAGCCAAATTAGTCTTCGCAAGGAAGAGTGTAATTGACATCAGATGTTCAAGCACGTTCCTACAATGCTGGGTTTCTACATTAATACTACTCTGGTTTTCTGCATCTATGCATTTATTCAGCTTGAGCCTGCGCTCGACCTCCATCCATCTGGAGTAGGCTATAAAATGGCCAGGTGACTTTTCATCTTGTTTCAGAGCATCAGCTAAGTTATCCCCGTAATTGGACCCAGAAAGTACAAGCAACAATTTGGTGTTCTTGTCAAATATTTTGCAACAAAAACAGAACACTTTGTCGGTTGATTTCAAGTAAACTAGCCAACACCGATTCAGTTTCTTACCATTCTCGAGCATTCTTTCACAGTGTGACTTTGAGAAGTGTTGCTTCTGATTATTTACTGGAAACATCATATCCTCGATTTTGCCCAGTCCATTCAAAATTGTGCGATCAATATAGGTAGAGTTTAAGATCACCGGCCATAAAGAAGGATCTGATGTATCGATTTGTGGTGTGCAATTTTTTCACGGCTTTTTCCTTCATCATGCAAAGCTGATTCTTCTTTATTTGTTTCTCTCCTTTTCATGTAAACCAGATTTTTCTTTATCATTACTCTCCTTTTCATGTGAGCCACATTCTTCTCTATCATCACTCTCAAGGAAAACTGGATGATTCTTCATCATTTCCCTCACATTTCCATTCCTTATCTTCAGGTAAATCTGCTAATTCCTTCCTAATAGGACTTCCATCATTTACACTTTGCTCCTGAATTTCTTCTGCATTGGGATGATTGCTACTACCTAAAGCCCAGTCTATTTTGTTCTGTTTCAGATATTTTCTCACCAAATTTTCTCTTTTCTGCAAATTAGATTGCAATTGAGCTTTTCGCTCCTATACTGAGCTCCTGAAGGTTTCTTCAGGGGCATCTTTTATTTTCTCCAGGGGAAAATAGACAGTATTAGGGAGAGCAAAAGTCTATGATCCACAGTCTTAGAACGTCATCAAACATTATGTATTAAGCATGCCAAAAGAAGTAACAGTATTTCTTTCATGTTGTTGTGTATATAGGTGTTCGATAGATATCTCTGGCATCTCATTAAATATGTCCTCTTATTAGTCGCTGCTTACACTCTTCAAGTCTTAAAACACAAGTACAATTACACAATAAAACAAGATTCACAATATTGCAGCTGGGCCCTCACTTCACTTCAGTTTGTTCGTATATCTCACTGACTGACCGGCAACGCCCTGCCCTTTATATACCCACGAGGGCATGGCTGACAACATTCTAGGAGGTTTAAGGAAAATGTAGATCTCCGAAAGTCTGGAAGGTTCCACAAAATTCTACAAAGGTCCAGAACATTCTAGGAGGGTAGTGAAAAATGAACCCACATATGGACTACCTGAAACATTTTACTTCAAACATTCTATTTTCCCTTTTGTAGCTATCAATGAAAACAGCACCACAAGTCCAGTGGCCCCCCCCCCCAACCCGGCACCCCAGGCAGTCGTCTGGGTCAGCTGCCCCTAAATCCAGCCCTGGTTAAACTCCTAGAGTCCTGGCTCAGTGTACGTTCACTGGGCTCACTGTAAAACTGGAGGATGGATTATCTTTTAGGGCATAGTGTGAAGTTGTTCAAAAGCCTTGGTCTAGAGTCTGGATGGGATATACCAAGATTTTACAGGCAGTAGGATAGTAGGGAAAATACTTTTAAAAGGAACCCATATCCTACATGTCAAGGATATAAACACCACGCAGGTTTCCACACCAAGAGTGGGACTATTTCTGTGACTCTCATGGAAGCTCCATGCTAGCTATAATCTTAGAATTATGCCCCAAAAGTAGATTGTTTGAAGGACTAAAAATAAATTACAGCTGCCTGTAGTCAACCATTTATTGAGTAACATCCTGGCTGAAACACTATGGATATCAATAAAAGCCCAGTATCAGAGGGGTAGCCGTGTTAGTCTGAGTCTGTAAAAAGCAACAGAGGGTCCTGTGGCACCTTTAAGACTAACAGAAGTATAGGGAGCATAAGCTTTCGTGGGTAAGAACCTCACTTCTTCAGATGCAAGTAATGGAAATCTCCAGAGGCAGGTATAAATCAGTGTGGAGATAACGAGGTTAGTTCAATCAGGGAGGGTGAGGTGCTCTGCTAGCAGTAGAGGTGTAAACACCAAGGGAGGAGAAACTGCTTCTGTAGTTGGATAGCCATTCACAGTCTTTGTTTAATCCTGATCTGATGGTGTCAAATTTGCAAATGAACTGGAGCTCAGCAGTTTCTCTTTGGAGTCTGGTCCTGAAGTTTTTTTGCTGTAAGATGGCTACCTT
>NW_020664463.1:1067310-1081090 GCF_002925995.2 Terrapene triunguis | reverse complement strand
AAGGTAGCCATCTTACAGCAAAAAAACTTCAGGACCAGACTCCAAAGAGAAACTGCTGAGCTTCAGTTCATTTGCAAATTTGACACCATCAGATCAGGATTAAACAAAGACTGTGAATGGCTATCCAACTACAGAAGCAGTTTCTCCTCCCTTGGTGTTTACACCTCTACTGCTAGCAGAGCACCTCACCCTCCCTGATTGAACTAACCTCGTTATCTCCACACTGATTTATACCTGCCTCTGGAGATTTCCATTACTTGCATCTGAAGAAGTGAGGTTCTTACCCACGAAAGCTTATGCTCCCTATACTTCTGTTAGTCTTAAAGGTGCCACAGGACCCTCTGTTGCAATAAAAGCCCAATGATTTACTAAAGCTAAACTAAGTGGAAGAGTAGGTTTTTTTATTGTTTTGGTGTTTTAAAATCTATTGGTTTGTGCAAAGCATTTTCTGGTATCAGTGGGTTTGGTTTGAGGTTTATATTGAAATAACCCCCCAAAACCTGAAAGCAAAACTCAGCCAAACCCTCCAAGTTTTGCCTGCTTTCGGGTTAAAGCTTGCAAATTTGCAGTCCAAAACTATATAACAGCCCAGGGTCATACAAAGGACAAGGAGTAATGGTCTCAAGTTGCAGTGGGGGAGGTTTAGGTTGGATATTAGGAAAAACTTTTTCACTAGGAGGGTGGTGAAGCACTGGAATGGGTTACCTAGGGAGGTGGTGGAATCTCCTTCCTTAGAGGTTTTTAAGGTCAGGCTTGACAAAGCCCTGGCTGGGATGATTTAGTTGGGAATTGGTCCTGCTTTGAGCAGGGGGTTGGACTAGATGACCTCCTGAGGTCCCTTCCAACCCTGATATTCTATGATTCTAAAGCTTCACAAGCCTTATCATACCTTTACCTAAAATTGGCATGAATTTTTGTTTGTAACAAAACATGAACCTGGAGATAAGCTTAGGCCAAGAGGTCTTTAAAAAGAAGCTATTTGTCACTGGAAACCCTTTTCATTTGAAAAATTTTGACCCTTTCTAAAAACTAGATTCCCACCTAAATTTGGTATGGCTTCTAAAACTGGTTGAAAGAGAAATGTTGACATATTTGCAGAATTTCCCTGTCTTTGGCCAGCTAGAGACCACCTTGAAATTTCTCAAGTTTTTTAAATTTCTCAGAGTTTTAAATATAAAATATTTTTTTAAAATAATTAAGTTGTTTCCCTTTTTTGGTCAATTATAAGGCAGCCCTTTTGTTTCTATCCATAAATTATTACATAAAACACTAATATGCTAATATATTAATTATGAAGTAATCACATATATATGCCCTTGGGAGTTTTCTCATTGACTTCAATGCAGCCAGGATTTCAACTTTTTTAATTGGAAAGCAAATTAAAGAGATTCAAGTGGATGGCTCAAAGAATTTTCACCTCTAGGATATTGGAATCCAGTCTAGATTGGTAGTGACCAGATGTTTTTATTCTCTAATAGGGATTCAGTGGTCAATGGGAAGTGAGTTGGTGGTCTGAATCAAATTCCTATTGGACAGATGTGTGTATCAGAAATCTCCCACAGCTTCTGAAGGGATGCCAAGGATGGAATTGACATTATTTGGTTTTCTTCTCTCCCTGCTAGAGCAATATGATCCATCCAGGCTGGCGCTGAAGCACGCTGGGAGAAGCTTATGTTGCTCCTTCATATTTTGTATCTTTTCAGAGTACAGAGAGGGTAGAGAACTTCAGTTTCTACTGAGAATGGCAGATATTTAAAAAAATCCATCGCCAGTGGTGATCCATGACATGGTCCCTGCGTTAGCCCTGTGAATGTTACCAAATGCGTGACAAATACATGGCTCATTTTCTTTTGCTTCCTGGTGACCCTCAAATCTCTAAATGCCAAATGAATTAAATTGCTATGAAATTAAAGTCAAACAAAACTAACTGCAACAATAAAACCCAGAACAATCTGCATTTCCATGGCATTTTTGTTATAATTAAAAATATTCATAGAGTTTCACTAAGCATGAAATTACCTCCTATTTCTGTAACATAGTAGAATCCTGGTATCAACTCAGGGAGAAAGTCCAAAGCACTGGGAGACTGCACATTTTACTTCCAAAAGATGTCTCTAGAACTGTTCGAGTATATGCTGAGTGCCAGCTGAAACTGCTAAGAAAATGTGTGAGTGGCCTGATGCTTTTGGACTAGTCAGCTATGACATTTTCTGTCAGCTTAGGAAATCTGTGCTTGGCAGGAGGTATATCAATACAGCAGCAAAATGACATGATGAGGGCTTTATCCGAAACAAAGGTGTTTACGAATGCAATACTGTAAGCTATAATAACTAATTGTGAAGCTTTTATTGAACTCTGCATGGAAAATGCATCTGTCAAGTAAACGGTCAGAGGACATTACCCAGATAATGAAATTTGCGTTCTTAAATGGGATTATGAAATACTGAAAGGAAAGTATCTTAATAAAGAAGTTTTCAGAAATGGAATACACTCAAAAGAAATTAGGAATAGTTGGAATCTCAAAAGATCTGTTATCTTCACACTGGTTTAGCACATATTTCCTACTCACCCTCCCACATAGCCCCTCTGAAGTCAGTGGGACTATTCACAGAATAAGGTACTATTTATTCATTGCAAGGGCATCAGGATCTGGCCCATGGACTACAGCGGGATTCAAGATTCCAGAATTCATATCTGAACTATAAACATTTTGAAGTTCAGGACAAGGCTATTCAGATCTGGTTCAGGCTACTAAATGTATGAAATTTGGTCCTGGTTCAAGTTTGGATTCAACAACACTGACCCCTTCAGACTTCATTAGATGTCTGCACCCAGGGATTTTATGCAGGCTCATCTCTAGATTGGAGATTGCTGGTTTTGGATAGTTTGTTGACTGGAAGGACTTTGTGATTTTTCATTGCAATAGTTGGATGGTTAGAAAAAAAGCACAGAAACTAACAAATTCAAAATTGTGAAAAGCAAATTATAGTAGGCTTTGCCATAAAGTATTAGATTACAGAAGGGCTCATAAAAGACTTCATAGCCAGAGACATCTGCAGTCTCAGTCTCGTCATTCTGAGCAAAATATTAATGTTCTAATATCAAGATGATGGCAATGCACTGAAAGCCAAAGACCAAATAACTACTTTGCAGTGAACATGGATGGTGATGAGAAATCAAATCCTGTAATATGAAAAGATTCTTTCAGTTCTTGAAATAAAGTTACTACTAGAATCATATTGAAGTCAACAGGAATGCACTGAGACCTAAGAAATGAGGAAGAACTGGCTGACGACAAACAATTTGCAAACCAACAGACAGAAAATTGCAATCTTATGGCTTATTGTGCAGCACATACAAATGATATTCTAAGTATCATAGACAGAACAGTAAGGTTTCTGCCTATCATCATGTCATTGACCCATCCCACATGAATCAAAGCAACATGTTATTTATAAAGAAACGATATTGATCTTTTCATCAGGTCATTGATGCAATGGAAATGGGAAGGAATAAATGTCTTGCCAGTGTGGCAACATATCTCATTCTTTTTGACTTGTTGCAACTAAAGGGGAAGGTACTGAACTTCATCAACAATGGCTAATCACTTATAAAATGTTCAATTTCCTCAATATGAAAACTCCAAAGCTTCCTTGTAAAGGTCTCACTAGCAGACAATATATTGACAAGAACCAAGATTGACAAGAAACCTTTGAGGGGGATGGTGGAAAAAAAGAGATTGGAATTTTTATTTAGAAATTAACGTCAATCCCAGAAAAGAAATTCAAATGGCTGAGAATATTCTGCTAAATCATCATCCATACAAGAGACATCTTTAGACGGATACAGTTAAAACTGATGAAGCATCAGTGAATAGTCTACTGAGCTTTATACTGGTGGCTAGCTAGCCTTGATGGACCTTGTGCACCGTTCTACAAACTAACCTGGTGCTGAACTGAAATACAAATGCTCAAAAAATGTTCATCAGCATCAGCACAAGAAAATTATTTCAACAGTTAGTAAAAATAAATACCTAAAATTATAGTGATATCAGATCTCATTGTCAAGAAATACATCCTGTCCTAAACAACATTTTTACTTTCAGTTGAGTATTGCAAAGAGCTTCACAAATTAATTAATTAAGCCTCACAGCATTCCTCTTATAGGAAAATACTACCATCTCCATTTTACAGATGGGTAAACTGAGGCCCACCTATGTTAAATAAATTGCCTGAGTCAGTACTTGCCCTGAGTCAATGACAGAACCAGGAATAGAACTTAGAATGTCAGTTTCCCAGTCTCTCTCTCCCCCCGCCACTTCCTTTCTCTTCCTTCTGGCCAAAGCCCCCCTCCCCCTTCAAGGTTGTGGGGAGCATGTTACATGCATGCTCAGGATACATCTGCACTGCAGCTGGGAGCATGCTTCCCAGCTGAGGTAGACAGACATGCACCAGCTCTGCTCAAGCTACCAAACTAAAAATAGCAACATTGCCAAGGGTAGCACAGTACCTATGGTTTCCGGGCAGGTTTGTACTCAGGCAGCTAGCCCAACCAGCTGTTGGTGCTACCCCCGGCTACCTTGCTATTTTAAACATACTAGTTCGAGCAGAGATAGCATGAGTCTGTCTACCTGAGTTGGGAAGTGCACTCCCAGCTGCTGTGTAGACATAAACTCACTGTAGACTGATGGTTACGCACATAAGCAAAACACACTGTAGTTCCCTATTGGCTGTGCATATGGGAAATCACACAAAAATGTGATCTAATTCATTCCTGTGCATAGTCAACATAATATTAGATATAAAGGCTCACCTTTACCCATGGTATAAGCATGGGCTATCTTATTAAAGCTGAAGATTTACACATTGCTTTATCAACACTGAGCTTCTAAAATTAGCAGAGACCCACAACCTCCTGTTTAGCTTAATTGTTCTCCTCTGATGAAAACAAATACAAATACGCCAATATTTAAGAACTGTAAAGATCTTCCAAAAATATGTATTATTCCAAGGACATATTTTTCAGAAAAATATCAATATTAATGCAGCACATTACATTAGATTAGCCAGGGGTTACAAAGTATGTTATTCTGTATGAAATCCAATGCATTTACTTTTCTGCTAGCCTTTCTGAATAAATTAGTGCCCCTGCAGTAGAATTTAATTGGTATCAAAGATATCTCTGCTGCTTTGTATTTTACAGTGAGCAAGGAAAAACCTTCCATGAATTTTACTTCCCTCTAGGAATATGAATGTCATTAGAAACTAACGGCAATTAAAGCATGTTGCTAATGTAGTCACATTTGCAATGAAATCATTGAGCTAGTGGAATCTCTCTATTAACCCACAACACTCAGGCAGCTTGCAAAATTGGTCTGCGAAGGATGATGGGAGATGTCTAAAAAATTAGGTGCCGATACTGCAAGTCCTTGCAAGATGCTCACGGTTGTTCCACTACGATGCAAGTGGACAATATGGATAGGTGCAAATAAAGCTAAGCACTAGGTACCGTTCTCCGCTATGACGGGAAGTAAATCTGAACTTCTCTTGCTCCCTTATTTGCAAGAGCACCAAGTAAAGAAGTAGCAGGGCAGGGGTGAAGGATGGGTATAGGTAAGGCTGTAAGTACAGGTATATTAATGAGACTCTTAGCTACATACACCCCTCTTTGGTCCTATTTGGAGTAGCTTGGTGGCTTCACAGCAGCACTTATTAATGCAGCATTTAGTTCCCCACTCTCCTTGGCCCGCTCTTCATTTTTACTTTGTCCTATTACATGCAACACCCTATACCCTGGCTGTGGTAGATCATATACATAGGTAGCTACCATGGTAAATCTAGATTTCACTAGGATCTCTATGTCTGAGTGTCCCTTTCTCTTTCTCTGACTCCAATCTTAACCCCGAGAAGAAGGCTGCTTGCATCCACTTGAGATTCCAGAGTTTTGGGTTGTGGCTATTTGCCTGACAAACGACTGGTGAAAATATTCTTTAGGGAGGCAGAGAAAAAGCCAGCTCTCTGAGGGAGGTGGGCCCTTTAGTCCTTGCTCTCCAGTGTGCGTGGGGCAGGATCAGTGTCTTTATGCTGGCACAGTGAGAGGGAGGTGGGGGGTGCAGAGTGAGCTCACTCTGCAGCAGTGGCTTCTGTCTTGCTGGGCCCAGTTCTCTGCTCCCACTCATTAGCTCTTGCCCCTCACAGATTCGGAGGAGCCCACTGTGACATTCTGTACCTTGGGGAAACACCCAGCACCCCCATGTTCATCCTTAGACTATGATTGTGTGGTATCCAATGCAAAGTTTGTCATGTCAGGTGTCTTCGGAAGGCTCATGATGCACTGAGCATTGTTGTTATAGTAATGTTATAGGTTGTAATTTCCTGTTTATAGTTATGAGGCTGAAAATGTGTCCTCATGGCTTAAAATAGGCCCACGCAAAATTCTCCAAGAGCAGGGAGATCGTTCACACCTCATCAGGGCACGTATGGGACAAACCCAGCCCAGCCTCACAGGAACAAAGGACACTGGCCTAGGAAGCAACAAAGGATCTGTTGGACTCTTGAGTGAGTCACCTCCCTTCCTTTGGTCAGTTTGGGACTACGATGAGGTAAAGCTCACCTGACTCTGAAGGGGGGGGAGACAAAGCCAAGAGAGAGGAAAGAACATGATAAAAGGGAGAGACGTTTGCCATGCTCTTCCTCTCTCTTCCACCTACATCTATAGGCATCACCACCAAGTGACTGAAGCGCTTATCAAAGGGGAGAGCCTGGCTGAAGAGCAACCAGCCAGTCTGTGGCGAGAAGCATGTAAATTTGTAAGGGCACTGAAAGTGTTAAGATCAGCTTAGAATGTGTTTTGCTTTTATTTCATTTGACCAAATCTGACTTGTGCTTTGACTTATAATCACTTAAAATCGATCTTTGTAGTTAATAAGTCTGTTTGTTTATTCTACCTGAAGTAGTGCATTTGGTTAGAAGCGTGTCAGAGACTCCCCTTGGGATAACAAGCCTGGTGCATAACAATTTCTTTGTTAAACTGATAAACTCATATAAGCTTGCAGCGTCCAGCAGGAATAATTGGACACTGCAAGATGGAGGTTCCTAGGGTTGTGTCTGGGACCAGAGATATTGGCTAGTGTCATTCGGTTGCACAATCCAAGGAGCAGCTTACATGCCAGAGGCTGGGCCTGAACAGCCCAGAAGTGGGGGTTCTCACAGCAGAGCAGGGTAAGGCTGGCTCCCAGAGTCAAGGAATGGAGTGACCTAGCAGATCACCAGTCCGGATAACACCAGGGGAATGTCACACCCACCACATTTACTGAGAGAAATCCAGTCCTTCCAAGCCTGCCTGTAAGTGAATTGTCAGTAGACTTGAAATAAGATTTTGAAACACTGCCACCTTGTGTTAGGTAAAGATTATAACACTTGTAAAATAGACCTCTAGAGGTGAAAGTGTTAGCTGTTGTTTCTGGGTTGTTTTTTTTAAGTTGTAAAAAACAACTGATATCACAGCAGCAGAAACAGACTGCTGCAAATAAATGATTGTAATAAAGGAATCAAACACTTCACACAAGGCTTTAAATGCTGCAGTAACAGTACTGTCAGCTATTACTGTAGACGTTTTAAATGGAGTACGACACAGCAGAGGTGACATCTCCCATTAGGGATGAAATACTAAATGCTTTCAGACTAGCTAGTTCTCAAAAAGCACCAAAAGCTGAAACAGCGTCTTCTCTCTATTCCCTGTGTGAAAGGAAAATAGATTATCAATATTATTCATTATGGTGCTCATCTGAAAGGAGGCTATGACCCTTTGTGATCTGATGATGGAAAGGATAACCGCAGCAAAGCAAAGGGGAAACAGGGAGGGAATTGTTTCCCCCTAGCAGGGGCGGCTCTATGTATTTTGCCGCCCCAAGCACGGCAGTCAGGTGGCTTTCGGCGGCATGCCTGCAGGAGGTTCGCCGGTCCTGCGCCTTCGGCGTACCCGCCGCCGAAACCGCAGGACTGGCGGACCTCCCACAGGCATGCCGCCAAAGGCAGCCTGACTGCCGCCCTCACGGTGACTGGCAGGCCGCCTCCTGCTGCTTGCCGCCCCAGGCACATGCTTGGTGCGCTGGTGCCTGAAGCCGCCCCTGCCCCCAAGGGTGTCTCTGAGTAACAGTGCCTCCTGGGACTACTCATAGGGCAGTGTACTGAGAAAACAGTTAAAGAGAAATTATACAAGTCTAATGTCCAAAATACCGAGAGGTGCTGAGCACCTGCAACTTCCAATGCACAGTAGATGCTCAGCAACGTGCAGGATATGGCCTTTATGATAACAAAATCACTGTAAGCACACGGTAAAGAAACACACATTACAAGATGCTACACAAGTACCTGCAAGGGCCAGATCCTGCCATCCTTATGTTGAGAAGTACCTTACTGGGACAACTCTTGGAGTACACTACTACTCAGTGCAAGTAAAAGTGACAGTATCTGACCCTATGATATCACATAATTATAGATTGTACCAGAATGCATACACACCAGGGGCCAAAATTAAGCCTGCGCATGCAATCTTAACTTTGATATTTCCTATATGGAGTTCTTAGCCATGAAACCTGAATGTTGTCTTCTGTATGGAATATATGAAAAACATTGATATAAAAGGTTTGATCCTATAGATCTTATTTATGATTTCAAGTGACAAGGGCTGCAAGATCAGTCCCCAGCACTGCACAGTAAATAGCAATGCTTTTCATGATGTTAACTTTGGCAATTAGTATTCAGCTTAAAGAAAACCCACAGAAATTGAAACCGTCTGTTCAGATTAATCCGTAGTAGTAAATAGGGGAAGCCTGACTCAGATTCCTTTTGCAAACTTCACATTGGACATTTAAGATGCACCACACTGTTAGCACAAAGACTGTAACTGTTTAATGTGGCAGAAAGATAACTTTACAGGTAAAATGGAGCTAGGTGTTTCCTTCGGTGTCTCCATTTGTCTGTCTTATACATCTGTTGTTTCTTGTCTTATACTGAGATCATAAACTCCTTGGGGGCAGAAACTGTCTTTTTGTTTTGTCTTTGTACAGCACCTAGCACAAGGGTGGTCTGGTCTACGACTGGGTGCTATTGAAATACAACTAATAATCAGTGACATATATTATTACATTTCTTTAAAAAGAATTAACTTGATCACCCTCTCCAGATTTACATAAGTGACCTTTTCTACAAACAATGTCTACAAGTGCTGCAATAATCTCCCAGTATGAATGGCAGGTAACTGTGACAATGGTGACAGGTTTCAGAGGGGTAGCCATGTTAGTCTGTATCAGCAAAAACACCAAGGAGTCCTTGTGGCACCTTAGAGACTAACAAATTTATTTGGGCATAAGCTTTTGTGGGCTATAACCCACTTCGTCAGATGCATGGAGTGGAAAATACAGTAAAGAGGTATAAATACACAGCATATGAAAATATGGGAGTTGCCTTACCAAGTGGGGGGTCAGTGCTAACGAGCCAATTCAATTAAGGTGGAAGTGGGCTATTCTCAACAGTTGAAAAGAAGGGGTGCCTTCTTGTCTGTATTTTCCATATTCCAAATTTCCATAGAAACAAATTGTTTAAAAAATGGGGCAGAAAAATTGTGAATTTTTTTTTACTCTTTGTTTCCATTTTCCAGCCAGAGCTACTTAAAACTCAAGGTTTGTTTCCACCTTGAAATTTTAAGTTCAGGGTAATAAATCTGTAATCAACTGTGGTGTGTAAGACACACTTCCTGTCTATTGGATACAGTCTATGTGTCTGTGCTAACTATGGTTAGACTTGGAATGACTAGAGTTTTTTCCAATAAATGTTGATTTCACCCTATACACCCAAACTGACAAAAAATTCCATTGATAATAATCAAAATCTGCAGATAGGCAAAGTAAGAAAAATGCTGCTTGAAAACTTTTTGGAGGTTTATTTTCCTTGTATATTTTGACATGTGATGTTGACAATTTGTGTTTTAATGGTTATAAAGCTCTAACATTTTGAATCTCAGCATCTACTGTCATTAAATAATTATTGTTTGACACATCTCTATTGCCTGATCTGCCCCCCTCCCCTGCACTATTTTGCACAACTGAACATGGAAATTAATAAAAATACAAAAATGCTTAAATCAAGTTCTCCCAACCTTACCAAAACTACCAGGAAGTTCTTCATGGCCATAGTGTACAGCACAATGGCAGCTGGGTTGTCCTAGGCTATGAGAAGTATTACAAATACTACAAATACTTAACACCACTTAAGTGTTACTAAACACTTAAATTATATATTATATTATGTTACTAAACATTAAAAATACACCTCTACCCCGATATAACACAAATTTGGATATAACGCGGTAAAGCAGTGCTCCGGGGGGGGGGGAGGGGCGGGGCTGTGCGCTCTGGCGGATCAAAGCAAGTTCGATATAACGGGGTTTCACCTATAACATGGTAAGATTTTTTGGCTCCTGAGGACAGCGTTATATCGGGGTAGAGGTATACTTTATATTTTGGTGCCTTTCAACTGAAGATCTCAAAGCATTTTACAAATGCATATTCTCACAAAACCTCTCTGTTAGGTGGGACTATTACTAAACTCTTTCTACATATGTGTAAAAGGAGACACAGAAAAGCCAGGTCACACAACAAATCATGGAAGAGGAAACTAGGTGTCTGTAGTTTCAATCCACTTCTCTAGTATAGTAGGCCACACTGGAAACATTTTGATAGTTTTTCAGCCTCAAATTCCTACATTCCTAAAAATTCTAAACAAGATTAGAAAGGCTGAATACTTCCTTTAAAAATGTTTTAAAATGTATTTTCATCTCAATTTCAGTTGTACTGATTGCATTTTTTTTTAAGAGAAGAAGTTTGAAATATTGAATAATGTTCTCTGTTAACATTTTGGAATAGGTTTCCAATTATCGTTATCCAGTATTGATTTAATGAAATAACTTTATTAGTTTATTACATTGATTTATGAACAGAGAGCACTGTGCATCAGTTGAGTATAAATGTACTTTCTTAACATTAAGATTTCTAGTTAGAGTCTAATCAGTGCTATTTGTGTTAGTGAACTTGACTGTCCTAATATTGCCCCATGAAGCAAATTTCACATCATAAACTTCGTCCTGCCTCTACATCTGTCTGAATGGAACCTCACTGAAGTTAGTGGGGCTTTGCATGGGGGCAGAAGTTCACCCACATGGATGCAGTCACAGGTCCATATTAACCTATATTTGTAACATATCAAACAGAACTGCAGCTTTCATTACAAGGCACAAACCCTGCTCATCTAACTTATGCCGCGCCATTCCATTTGCTTTTTTGAGGTTACTCACATGAGTAAAAAGAACAGGAGTACTTGTGGCACCTTAGAGACTAACAAATTTATTAGAGCATAAGCTTTCGTGGGCTACAACCCACTTCTTCGGATGCATATAGAGTGAAACATATATTGAGGAGATATATATACACACATACAGAGAGCATGAACAGGTGGGAGTTGTCTTACCAACTGTGAGAGGCCAATTAAGTAAGAGAAAAAAAACTTTTGAAGTGATAATCAAGATAGCTCAGTACAGACAGTTTGATAAGAAGCAAGTGTGAAAATACTTACAAGGGGAGATAGATTCAATGTTTGTAATGGCTCAGCCATTCCCAGTCTTTATTTAATCCTGAGTTGATTGTGTCTAGTTTGCATATCAGTTCCAGCTCAGCAGTCTCTCGTTGGAGTCTGTAAGGCAAACTGGATTTGCCCTCAAATTATCTGTATTTTTGATTGCAAAAAAGAGTCCTTTACTAAAATGTAAGACATTGTTGGCAAACCATATTAAAAGGGGAAATCCTGCAGGTGAAATTATCAGAATAGAATGGATTTCTCCGAAGCATTTAGAAACATCAGAAATCCTGGAAAGCTTTTATAAATCTGTTTTGATTCTATTGGCTCATGCAAACAATATGCTTCCCATATACTTGACATGTCACTAAACTATTCCCATCCTTCCCAAATTTGCATTACAATTAATCCTCTTAAGCAAATCACCACTGGCCAGATGTCTTCAGCCAAGCTTAAAACTCCATTAAAATGCATTCTGCCCTCCCCTTGCCTTTCACAGCTGTGCTCAGTCTGACAGGACTGGGGATTTACATATCACAAATCACAGGTTTTAGAAGTATAACTGAAATAGAGTGCCCCCCCCCCACACACACACACTTGTTTCTCCCCAACCTATGGTACAATTGCTTAGGCTTTTCACCTTCTCAATGAATGTGAGGAATATCTGTGGCAGCTGAGGAGAAAGGGATGAGAGAAACATGAGCAGGCTTCCAAAAACAGCAAAGGGTTTGGAGGTTAAGTTCTGATTAGGGCTGTCAAGTGATTAAAAAAATTAATCACGATTAATTGCACTGTTAAACAATAATAGAATACCATTTATTTAAATATTTTTGGATGTTTTCTACATTTTAAAATATATTAATTTCAATTACAACACAGAATACAAAGTGTACAGTGCTCACTTTATATTTATTTTTATTACAAATATTTGCACTGTAAAAAACAAAAGAAATAGTATTTTTCAATTCACCTAATACAAGTACTGTAGTGCAATCTCTAGCATGAAAGTTGAATTTACAAATTTAGAATTATGTACAAAAAAACCTGCATTCAAAAATAAAACAATGTAAAACTTTAGAGCCTACAAGTCCACTCAGTCCTACTTGTTGTTCAGCCAATCGCTCAGACAAACAAGTTTGTTTACATTTGCAGAAGCTAATGCTGCCCACTTCTTGTTTACAATGTCACCTGAAAGCGAGAACAGGTGTTCGCATGGCACTGTTGTAGCCAGTGTCACAAGATATTTATATGCCAGATGTGCTAAAGATTCATATATCCCTTGATTTTTCAACCACTATGCCAGAGGTCATGCATCCATGCTGACGATGGGTTCTGCTTGATAACGATACAAAGCAGTGCAGACCGACATGTTCATTTTCATCACCCGAGTCGGATGCAACCAGCAGAAGGTTGATTTTCTTTTTTGGTGGTTTGGGTTCTGTAGCCCTCAGGTGCTGGCTACTAGGCCACACTGCCCTGCACCAAAGGGCCGTGCTATTGACTCTGGCTACTAGGGCATGCTGTCCTGTATCGAAGGGTAGCACTATTAACTGTAGCTGCTAGGCCATGCCGCCCTGAGCACCAGGGCTATTAACTTTTCACTGGTCCTTAGACCCCGGGATGGCAAGGTCAGAGACTTACCAGCAGTGTCTGCGTACCCCTTGGTACTCTTCTTTCAGGCTGGGGTGTTCATACATTGCCACACATGGTGGAAATGTGAGCAATGACCGGGACTGGCTGAGAGGGCCATAAGAAGGGACCTAGACAGCGAGATTCCCACACCAGTCAGAAATGGATACTAAGAAGCTCCTGAAGTGGATGCTGGAAAGTCAGCAGCAGCCGGCGGCCCAGCAGCAGCAACAGTAGGCACAGCTGGTGCAGCAGATAGCCAGTCAACACCAGCTCCAGATGACCCAGCATCAGGAGCAACAACAGCAGCTGCTTCAAGAGTTGGCTGCCCAGCACCAGATCCAACAGGAGCGCCTGGTCCAGCCAGGGCCGGCTCTGGCTTTTTTGCCCTAGGCAAAAAAGCCACCATTGCCCTAGGCAAAAAAGCCACCATTGCGGCAGGGGAGGGCACCGAGCCCAGCTGTGGGCCCACAATCCCCGACCGGCCAGAGCGCCGGGGGGAGGGCGGCGAGCCCGGCCGG